>NC_089843.1:6303168-6402640 GCF_035609145.1 Eleutherodactylus coqui | reverse complement strand
TAAGTAGCCCCCAGTAATAACCAGCCCTCCCAGTAATTGGCAGCCCCTTCCCCTGTAATAAGTAGCCCCCCAACCCATAGACTTACCTCCTCCCTGCTGTCGCTCTCTGTCTGCTTGCCCTGACGTCAGCCCGGAACGCTTCCTCCCCGAGTCCTCTCCTGCGGAACTAATGAGCAGGGGACTCGGGGAAGAGTATCCTGGCTGCACAGACGTCAGTGTGCGCCGGCATCAGCGCGATTACCAGCGGGGAGCTGCGGCGCCCTCGCTGGTAATCGCTTCGGTGGTCAGCGGCGTCGGCACGCCGCGGGCCACATAGCACAAGGCAGCGGGCCGGATTCGGCCCGCGGGCCTTGTGTTTAGAGTAAAAGTTCCCGGCGGTGCCGCGGACCGGCGCTAAGCACCCAACGGCCCGGCCCCGGGCCGCGGCCCGGCGGTTGGGGACCCCTGATGTACAGTATAGTTCTGATTGGTTGGGTAAAAAGCATCTGATGTAAGTCGGGAGGGGTACTGTGCACAATATAGTTCTGATTGGTTGGGTGAGGGGCATCTGAGGTGGGTCAGGAAGGGTACGGTGCACAGTATAGTTCTGATTGGTTGGGTGAGTCGCATCTGAGGTGAGTCTGGAAGGGTACTGTGCACAATATAGTTCTGATTGGTTGGGTGAGGGGCATCTGAGGTGGGTCAGGAAGGGTACGGTGTACAGTATAGTTCTGATTGGTTGGGTAACACGCATCTGAAGTGAGTCAGGAGGGGTACTGTGCACAACATAGTTCTGATTGGTAGGGTAAGAGGCATCTGAGTTGGGTCGGCAAAGGTACTCCGAACAGTATAGTTCTGATTGGTTGGGTCAGAGGCATGTGAGGTGGGTCAGGAGGGGTACTGTGCAAAGTATAGTTCTGATTGGTTAGGTGAGAGGCGTCTGAGGTGGGTTGGGAAGGGTACGGTGCAGAGTATAGTTCTGATTGGTTGGGTCAGAGGCCTCTGAGGTGGGTCGGGCAGGGTACTGTTCCAAGTATAGTTCTAATTGGTTGGGTGAGGGGCATCTGAGGTGGGTCGGGAAGGGTACGGTGTACAGTATAGTTCTGATTAGTTGGGTAAGACGCATCTGAGGTGGGTCGGGAGGTGTACTGTACACAGTACAGTTCTGATTGGTTGGGTGAGAGGCATTTGAGGTGGGTCGGGAAGGGTACTGTACACAGTATAGTTCTGATTGGTTGGGGGAGGGAGAGAGGCATCTAAAATTGGTTGGAAGGGGTACTGCGCACAGTATAGTTCTGATTGGTTAGGGGAGAGGCCTCTGAGGTTGGTCAGGAAGGGTACTGTTTACAGCATAGTTCGGATTGGTTGGGTGAGAGGCATCTGAGGTGGGTTGGGAGGCATACTGTGCACAATTGGTTTGGGGGAGAGGCCTCTGAGGTGGGTCGGAAGGGGTACTGTGCACAGTATAGTTCTGATTGGTTGGGTGAGAGGCATCTGAGGCGGGTCGGGAGGTGTACCGTGCACATTATAGTCTGATTGGTTGGGTTAGAGCCCTCTGAAATGGTTCAGGAGGGGTACTGTGCACAGTATAGTTCTGATTGGTTGGGTGAGAGGTCTCTGTCGTGGGTCAGTAAGGGTACGGTGCACAGTATAGTTCTGATTAGTTGGGTAAGATGCATCTGAGGTGAATCGGGAGGGGTACTGTGCACAATATAGTTCTGATTGGTTGGGTTAGTGGCATCTGAGCTAGGTCCAGAATGGTACTGTGCACAGTATAGTTTTGATTGGTTAGGGGAGAGGCATCTGAGGTGGGTAGGGAGGGGTACTGTGCACAATATAGTTCTGATTGGTTGGGTGAGAGGCATCTGAGGTGGGTTGGGAGGGGTACTGTGCACAGTATAGTTCTGATTGGTTAGGTGAGAGGCATCTGAGGTGGGTTGGGAGGGGTTCTGTGCACAATATAGTTCTGTTTGGTTGGGTGAGAGGCATCTGAGGTGGGTTGGGAGGGGTACTGTGCACAGTATAGTTCTGATTGGTTAGGTGAGGGGCGTCTGAGGTGGGTCAGGAGGGGGTACTGTGCACAATATAGTTCTGATTGGTTAGGTGAGAGGCATCTGAGGTGGGTCAGGAAGGGTACTGTGCACAATATAGTTCTGTTTGGTTGGGTGAGAGGCATCTGAGGTGGGTTGGGAGGGGTACTGTGCACAGTATAGTTCTGATTGGTTAGGTGAGGGGCGTCTGAGGTGGGTCAGGAAGGGTACTGTGCACAATATAGTTCTGATTGGTTAGGTGAGGGGCGTCTGAGGTGGGTCAGGAAGGGTACTGTGCACAATATAGTTCTGTTTGGTTGGGTGAGAGGCATCTGAGGTGGGTCAGGAAGGGTACTGTGCACAATATAGTTCTGTTTGGTTGGGTGAGAGGCATCTGAGGTGGGTCAGGAAGGGTACTGTGCACAGTATAGTTCTGATTGGTTAGGTGAGGGGCGTCTGAGGTGGGTCAGGAGGGGTACTGTGCACAATATAGTTCTGATTGGTTAGGTGAGTCGCATCTGAGGTGGGTCAGGAAGGGTACTGTGCACAATATAGTTCTGTTTGGTTGGGTAAGACGCACCTGAGGTGATTTGGGAGGGGTACTGTGCACAATATAGTTCTGATTTGTTGGGTGAGAGGCGTCTGACGTGGGTCGTAAGGGTCTACCGTTTCTCCTTGTGGGGACAGGCTTTTCCCAGCCAACTAGAACCTTACTATGTATTAACATGAGGAAAGAACAGTGCACATAGCATTTCATGAGACCGCTGCACCACCGGTTGTACTACTGCAGAATGCCACTTGACAATCCAAGCACTGCTCTTGGGGAAGCGGGCATCTGGAGGAGGAGTGTTGGCATATGAATTCCATAGACAGCAACAGGCACATTTGGTCCATGCACTCTACCCTGCAATTGCCACCCGTCTGCCCGCTGCAAAACTGCAACCCGTGCAAAGCCTTACAGAATGCTGGGAGTTGTAGAATCCATCACTGCAACAATAATACATAATGGCAGGAACCAACAACCAGACAACGATCACTGCGGAAGGACCCCTTAAAAATATCAACCTTTATTCAAAGAATAAACCATTATTAACACCAAAATACACAAAATGGTAACAAATGCGGGTCGTCTCAGGGTGAAGGGTCATACAGCAGGCGTGTTAAAGGTCCTACATACAACAGGGTAGCCAGTCGATACTGTAGGCGATGTTCTGACGGCACACTGACCCTATGCAGGACCTACGATCACCCGGCCTAATGGGGGCGACTGCCCTGACAAGAGCGCCCCCACTCAACGGAGGCTAATTCTGCTGTAATCCTACAAAACCCTAAGACCAACAGCGCATCCAACCCAACGTGTTTCTCCCGGATAAGTAGTTGATGGGGTCTTCAGGGAATATTCGGAGAGCAGAGAGGGGTCATCTCACCACAGCTGGATAGTCAGTGGGTGCAAACAAAGATCCGGAGGTTAAATGTCTAGTCTCCATCTGAAGTGCCATAAGAGGGTCCGACGCCACCGTTCGTGCAGAGGGGATGATCGGCCAGCACAGCTGCTGTGCTCTAGAGTCTAACGGAGGCCGCTGTACATCAGTGCAGAGTGGCTGGCGCTGTACAGGTATGGCTTGGAGCAAGAAGGGGCCATGCCCACGGTGCCACCAACATCTAGTCAATAAGGGTCCCACCACAAGGACCCCCACCATAACCAGCGCACAATGGCGGCGGCAGGAGGAGACCACTGTCCCTCGTCATCTTTTATCCTCACAGTCAAACATGGACTATAATGACTGTAAAGAAAGCCAACAGGAGCCCTCTACTGGTGCCACAGCGGTCCTACACTGGTCTCAGGCCGAGACCCTCACGACTGCCGGATAAAAGGGGGAAATATTGCGGCCCCTTCTGGATTCTTTCCTGTGGTGAATCAGTTCTATTTGCTGACAGTAAGCCCGGCGGGTGCGATGCAGTGACCCGATCACATCGATTTGGGTGCCTGTGATTAGACGCACAATGATCACTAAGTAGCACACCACAGACAGAACCTTATATCTCAGCTGCATGGACCTCCAGCGTGCGCAGGGGGAACAGAAATTGACATGGCAAGTTTTTATGACAGGACACACCTCTTTTAAGCAAATCCACACCTCTTTGTATCCCATAATAGTTTCCTATGTGCACCCCTTCACAGTAATAGTGACCCTCATGGTGACCTCTGCCCTCCACCAGCATCTGCGTACAGGAATGAAGATGCTGGGGGGAGAGGTCGGGGATCACACCAACTACAGCAGCTGCTGCTGGGACCACGAGGGAGATGGGGCACGTCCCCTGCAGCCCACGACGACCAGCGTCTCAAATCCAGGACTGTGTCGCAGTCTGCACTCGGAATCGCCGGCTCCATCACAGTATATACAGAAATGTTATGGAGGACGGATATAAACGCGGTTTATGGCCACCTCTGGCCCAATTCTCACACTCCAACCGCCCCACGCAGCCATGGAAGGAGCAATGTCCTGATGAAAGTTGTTGTTTTTACGCCTCTAAACATGAAGTAGAGGCAATAAACACGTATGATAACACAATATCAGCAGGTCAGGGTTTAGGAGTTTACGAAGCGCAGTCCGCCCCCCCCCCCCCCCCCCCGCAGCAGCGCCCTATCTGTTCCTGCAGACACATAAAATCCAGTTCACGCAGGGTGCAAGGAGGCCAGCGAGAGTTCAGGGCGATATGTAACGGGGCTCCTTCCTGTTGGGGAAGCCTAATAATGCCTTCTGCGTCCTCTCGCCATTTCCTGATGTATGCAAACTCCGTCAGCATGGAGGGACCCGAGATATCGCTGGAAGATCAATCAGCCCACCACAACACCGCTACAAACCGAGTGACCCCCTGCTCAACCGCCACGTCCATGAGAGCGGTGCATGGGTGGCAATTCCCTAATATGGGTCTAGCATGGGAACTGCTCCCCTGATACGATAGCAGGGCTGCTGCGGGGAACTGCAATACCCTGCGGCGCGCCAGGGGCTGATATAAACGCCTCCTGCATGGCATCTGCCTATATATTAGGGAATTGCTCCACACGCAGTTGCCTCAAACATCTGCAGGATCACCAACACCCCCATCCATCCTATAGCCAGCAGAGGGTTAAATGTGATGTGCGCATACAATAGAGGCCTGGCACCTACAGCACCAGTCGTAGGGGGGTGACCCTGGGGCGGTCCGGACTGCAGGGTAATCTGCGTCTGCTGGGTGTCGGGGTAGGCAGCGTTCAGGGTGGCACCTCGCAGGTTAACAAGGTAAACATGCACCCCACGCGCTCCGCACAACTCCCATGAAGAGTTCAGACCCAGCTCCATCTGATAGCGGGGGCAAGGGGCCCTATGCTGTGAGGGGCCCCAATACAGGAAACACAGAGCTCAGATGGAAGAAAAGTAGGAGAGCGGCACAATGGAAACCGTGTAGTGGATGTAGACAGATAAAGACGGAGCATGCAGAAATGGTGCGCAAAAAGAGCGAAAAGAGCAAAAGAGGGCAAGTGTGAAAGAACAAGAGCGCAAGAGTGAGAAGAAAGTGAAAGATTGGAAGTGCGAAAAGCTGCAACACCGTAAAAAAGCGAAAATGTGGGAAACCATGAAACAAGCTCCGGCAGAGACCCCGCGCTCCGCCCCTCCATAGTGTCTCCACCAGGATAAATCTGGGATTATCCCAGCAGCTTATGATCTTTACTGCTGATTCTCCAACCACGTCTGCTGGAAGTTTCCTACAAGCATCTACTACTCCTTCAGTGATAGGACACTAGTGCCCCGCAGTCTAGTGCTTCACCTCCTCCTTCCTGAGGCCCCCAAGTACGCCTAGCGGCTCACTCCTGATATACATCTGCATATAATACCTGCTGAACCCGCCCCAGCACGATGCACTGCAGTACAGGACCTGCCCCATCACAATACACTGGAGTACAGGACCCGCCCCTGCACAATACACTGCAATACAAGACCAGCCCCATCACAATATACTGGGGTACAAAACCAGCCCCATCACAATATACTGGGATACAGGACCCGCCCCATCACAACATACTGGGGTACAGGACCCGCCCCAGCACAATACACTGGAGTACAGGACCCGCCCCTGCACAATACACTGCAATACAAGACCAGCCCCATCACAATACACTGGAGTACAGGACCTGCCCCTGCACAATGCACTGCAGTACAAGACCAGCCCCATCACAATACACTGGAGTACCGGACCCGCCCCTGCACAATGCACTGCAATACAAAACCCGCCCCATCACAATATACTGCGGTACAGGACCTGCCCCTGCACAATGCACTGCAATACAAGACCCGCCCCATCACAATATACTGGGGTACAGGACCCGCCCCTGCACAATGCACTGCAATACAAGACCCGCCCCGTCACAATATACTGGGGTACAGCACCCGCCCCTGCACAATACACTGCAATACAAGACCAGCCCCATCACAATACACTGGAGTACAGGACCCGCCCCTGCACAATGCACTGCAATACAAGACCAGCCCCATCACAATACACTGGGGTACAGCACCCGCCCCTGCACAATACACTGCAATACAAGACCAGCCCCATCACAATACACTGGAGTACAGGACCCGCCCCTGCACAATGCACTGCAATACAAGACCAGCCCCATCACAATATACTGGGGTACAGCACCCGCCCCTGCACAATGCACTGCAATACAAGACCAGCCCCATCACAATATACTGGGGTACAGCACCCGCCCCTGCACAATACACTGCAATACAAGACCAGCCCCATCACAGTACACTGGCGTACAGGACCCGCCCCAGCACAATACACTGGAGTACAGGACCCGCCCCTGCACAATACACTGCAATACAAGACCCGCCCCAGCACGATGCACTGGGGTACAGGACCCGCCCCTGCACAATACACTGCAGTACAGGACCTGCCCCATCACAATACACTGGAGTACAGGACCTGCCCCATCACAATACACTGGGGTACAGGACCCGCCCCTGCACAATACACTGCACTACAAGACCAGCCCCATCACAACACACTGGGGTACAGGACCCGCCCCTGCACAATACACTGCAGTACAGGACCTGCCCCATCACAATATACTGGGATACAGGACCCGCCCCTGAACAATACACTGCAGTACAAGACCCGCCCCATCACAATACACTGGAGTACAGGACCCGCCCCTGCACAATGCACTGCAATACAAGACCAGCCCCAGCACAATGCACTGCAATAGAAGACCCGCCCCAGCACAATGCACTGCAATACAAGACCAGCCCCATCACAATACACTGGAGTACAGGACCCGCCCCTGCACAATGCACTGCAATACAAGACCCGCCCTAGCACAATATACTGGGGTACAGGACCCGCCCCAGCACAATACACTGGAGTACAGGACCCGCCCCTGCACAATACACTGCAATACAAGACCAGCCCCATCACAATACACTGGAGTGCAGGACCCGCCCCAGCACAATACACTGCAATACAAGACCTGCCCCAGCACAATGCACTACAATACAGGACCCGCCCCATCACAATATACTGGGGTACAGGACCTGCCCCTGCACAATACACTGCAATACAAGACCAGCCCCACCACAATACACTGCAGTACAGGACCTTCCCCTGCACAATACACTGCAATACAAGACCAGCCCCATCACAATACACTGCAATACAAGACCAGCCCCAGCACAATGCACTGCAATAGAAGACCCGCCCCATCACAATACACTGCAGTACAGGACCTGCCCCATCACAATATACTGGGGTACAGGACCCGCCCCTGCACAATACACTGCAATACAAGACCCGCCCCATCACAATATACTGGGATACAGGACCCACCCCTGAACAATACACTGCAGTACAAGACCCGCCACATCACAATACACTGGAGTACAGGACCCGCCCCTGCACAATGCACTGCAATACAAGACCAGCCCCATCACAATACACTGCAATACAAGACCAGCCCCATAACAATACACTGCAATACAAGACCAGCCCCAGCACAATGCACTGCAATACAAGACCCGCCCCAGCACAATGCACTGCAATACAAGACCAGCCCCATCACAATACACTGGAGTACAGGACCCGCCCCTGCACAGTGCACTGCAATACAAGACCCGCCCCAGCACAATACACTGGAGTACAGGACCCGCCCCTGCACAATACACTGCAATACAAGACCAGCCCCATCACAATACACTGGAGTACAGGACCTGTCCCTGCTCAATGCAGTGCAATACAAGCCAGCCCCATCACAATACACTGGAGTACAGGACCCGCCCCTGCACAATACACTGCAATACAAGACCTGCCCCAGCACAATGCACTACAATACAGGACCCGCCCCATCACAATATACTGGGGTACAGGACCTGCCCCTGCACAATACACTGCAATACAAGACCAGCCCCATCACAATACACTGCAGTACAGGACCTGCCCCTGCACAATGCACTGCAATACAAGACCAGCCCCATCACAATACACTGGAGTACAGGACCCGCCCCTGCACAATGCACTGCAATACAAGACCAGCCCCATCACAATACACTGGGGTACAGGACCCGCCCCTGCACAATGCAATGCAATACAAAACCCGCCCCATCACAATATACTGCAGTACAGGACCTGCCCCTGCACAATACACTGCAATACAAGACCAGCCCCATCACAATACACTGCAGTACAGGACCCGCCCCAGCACAATGCACGGCAATACAAGACCCGCCCCACCACAATACACTGCAATACAAGACCAGCCCCAGCACAATGCACTGCAATAGAATACCCGCCCCATCACAATACACTGCAATACAAGACCAGCCCCATCACAATACACTGCAGTACAGGACCTGCCCCTGCACAATGCACTGCAATACAAGACCCGCCCCAGCACAATGCACTGCAATACAAAACCCGCCCCATCACAATCCACTACATTACAGGTCCCACCCTAGCACAATGCACTGCAATACAAAACCCGCCCCATCACAATATACAGGGGTACAGGACCCGCCCCTGCACAATACACTGCAATACAAGACCAGCCCCATCACAATACACTGGAGTACAGGACCCGCCCCTGCACAATACACTGCAATACAAGACCAGCCCCATCACAATACACTGCAATACAAGACCCACCCCTGCACAATGGACTGCAATACAAGACCAGCCCCATCACAATACACTGGAGTACAGGACCCGCCCCAGCACAATGCACTGCAATACAAGACCAGCCCCATCACAATGCACTGCAATACAAGACCCGCCCCAGCACAATGCACTGCAATACAAGACCCGCCCCATCACAATACACTGGAGTACAGGACCCGCCCCAGCACAATGCACGGCAATACAAGACCCGCCCCAGCACAATGCACTGCAATACAAGACCCGCCCCAGCACAATGCACTGCAATACAAGACCCGCCCCATCACAATACACTGGAGTACAGGACCCACGCCTGCACAATACACTGCACTACAAGACCCGCCCCAGCACAATGCACTGCAATACAAGACCCGCCCCATCACAATACACTGGTGTAAAGGACCCGCCCCCAGCACAATGCACCACAATACAGGACCCGCCCCAGCACAATGCACTACAGTACAGGACCTGCCCCATCACAATACACTGGTGTAAAGGACCCGCCCCCAGCACAATGCACCACAATGCAGGACCCGCTCCGCCACAATGCACTACAATACAGGTCCCGCCCCAGCACAATGCACTACAATACAGGTCCCGCCCAGCACAATGCACTACAATACAGGACCCGCCCCAGCACAATGCACTACAATACAGGTCCCGCCCCAGCACAATGCACTACAATACAGGTCCCGCCCCAGCACAATGCACTACAATACAGGTCCCGCCCCAGCACAATGCACTACAATACAGGTCCCGCCCAGCACAATGCACTACAATACAGGTCCCGCCCAGCACAATGCACGACAACACAGGTCCCGCCCCAGCACAATGCACTACAATACAGGTCCCGCCCCAGCACAATGCACTACAATACAGGTCCCGCCCAGCACAATGCACGACAACACAGGTCCCGCCCCAGCACAATGCACTACAATACAGGACCCGCCCAGCACAATGCACTACTGTACAGGACCTGCCCCAGCACAATGCACTACAATACAGGTCCCGCCCCAGCACAATGCACTACTGTACAGGACCTGCCCCAGCACAATGCACTACAATACAGGTCCCGCCCCAACACAATGCACTACAATACAGGATCCGCCCCTAAGCACAATGCACTACTGTACAGGACCCACCCCAGCACAATACACCGGAGTACAGGACCCGCCCCAGCACAATGCACTACAACACAGGTCCCGCCCCCAGCACAATGCACTACAATACAGGTCCCGCCCCCAGCACAATGCACTACAATACAGGACCCGCCCCAGCACAATGCACTACAGTACAGGACCCGCCCCAGCACAATGCACTACAATACAGGTCCCACCCGAGCACAATGCACCACAATACACACTGCACCGTTCACAGGACCTGCCCCAACACAATGCACCGCAGTACAGGCCCAGATTACAGTTGCTGGATCCAGCTCATCGAGGATGGGAGATACGTCTGAGTTTTGTACATGATGGATGCCTAGTGCCCACCACAATGCCACCGCTGCTGGGAGCCATGGCAGCTACCGGTGTGGGACTCCATGCAGCAACCCGGATACTGTGATAAACCTGCTGCAGAGTCTGGGGGGTGGAGCATGACACACGAATCACAGCTGACTGCTGCTACCAGATATGCCCCAAGTGCCACTTTAATGTACGGTTCACATGCTCACCTATCTCCTTGGTGACTAATGAACAGGTGACTATACGCCTGGTTCTGCTACACCATGGTGACCATCCTGTAACCTCCAGGCCCCAGACGGCCGGTGTTATCACCCTGTGAACGCCCGCTTCCTCCCAGTAAGTACACACGGGTGAGTTATCTGCAGCTGGCAGGAGTGGACACCTCTCGTCACATACACAATGGTAAGGCTGTGACACGGGTGACATACACTCACCTATATCCACCCACTGCGGGTTTAGTGCACTGAGACCCCCACACATCCAGCTGTTCATTATCATGTGGGGGTTTAGTAAAATCTTGGTGGTCCGTTGTATCCATGGGGGCTCCTCTCATCCCGACTAACGGGTAACATGATGCCAGGACTTCTACCCCGCCGCAGTCTGGTGAATTAATCAGCAGCAAGCCATTATCAGCCTGGACGAGCCGCCCGGACCCCCGGGGATCATGTCACCGTGTGGAGGGACAAGGTCGCCAGGTCAGGGTTATTCTTTACCGCCTGGCTGAAGCCACAGCTGCTTCAGTTTCTTCTTCTTCTCATACCTTTTACAGCATGTGGATGTCCACAGCAGCACAGAGTATTTAAATGGCTACCTGCACTCAGTAACCTATATGTCACAGGGGCAGAGTGATGGCAGGGAGAAGTGGGAGGTCACGGACTGAATGAGCAAGTACCAACCCCTGGCAGCAGTGAAGAGTATTTCAGGAGAGGAGTGTGCACTCATCTGACTTTAGGTACGATATAAAGGAAGGACATAGCAGAAGACGCCGAGTGTCCAGCAGCACAGAGGATTTCAGAGGGTGGTGGACTCATCTGCCACAGATAGAAGCAGCACCGGTGGATCACATGGACGTGCATTGGAGCTAGTTGACATCGACATCAAAGGTGCTACTTGCAGATTTCTGCTACAATCCAGATGAAACAGCGCCCCACGTAGAGCGGCTTCATCCTGGGAAATGCAAATGGCCTAATAGGAACTGGAGGGACTGCAATACAGTCAATGGAGTCCAGCATGGGATAGGTCCGGCGCTTCCGGTGTTACTGTTCAGCTCCTAGGACAGAGCAGAAAATGAATCGCAGTGCAGAGGGTTGCTGCCCAGCATGAGTTCCATGGGAGTCATTATCACCACTGGGGGCGCTACTACTGGGGCTACTATGGGGGTCACTATGTGGATGGACAGATTACAGGGGCCACTACTATGGGCGTCACTATTACTACTGGAGCCACTGAGTGTGGGGGGGTGGGGGTTATGTGCCACTATAGGTGGGTCACTATTACTACTGGGGCTGCCGTGGGGGTCACTATGGGGTCACTTTTCCTAGTGGGACCACTACACAGATCCCTATAGGGGTCCCTATTACTAGTGGGACCACTACGCAGGTCACTTTTACTAGTGAGGCTACTATGGGGGGTCACCACTGGGGGCACTATTACTATTGCAGCCACTATTGGGCATCACTATTACTACTGGGGCTGCCATGGGGGGACACTTACTAGTGAGGCCACTATGCGGTTCACTATTACTAGTGGGGCTACTATGGGGAGGGGGGGGGGTGTCACTACTACTACTGCTGAGCGCCCCTATGGGAGGAGGGGGGGTCGCTATGACTAATGGGGCCACTATTACTTTGTCACTTCAGACAAGTTGGAATGCGTTGGGCATCTTGTCTTCCAATGCCTGTAAAGTGAGTGGCGGTGCATTTCACACTTTGCTAGTGCTAGGAGTAATGGCGGGATGCAGACGCGGGATACGCTGTATTGCTCCCTCCGTGCCGTCGCCGCACACAGCAAGTGGGCATTTCACGCCAGAGATTGTAATAGCGATGGCTAATTAGAGCGCGCAGCCAGAGCCAGACGCAGGACACGGGGGACAATCCAACCCGGCGGCCATGTGTATTTAGATTACATACTGGCGGATATGAAAAGTACGAAGGTTGGATCCAGCGCCAATGTTTATATATAAAATAATCACTTCTTTATTGGGTACAGATTTTAAAACTTCCCATGTGCACGGGGATTAAAAGACAGGCTGAGGGGTTTGGGCTGTTACACAGCCTTAGGGCGCATGCAGGCGACCGTATATTGGTATTCACGCCGGCCAATAAGCGGCGTCTTTCTCTGCAGGGGGAGGAGGCTGGAAGAGCCGGGAGCAGGGCTCTGAGCTCCCGCCCCCTCTCTGCCTCCCCTCCGCACTATTTGCAATGAGAGGAGGCGGGATGGGGGTGGGGCTAAGTTCCTCTGTCTCTCTAACCGTCTCTCTCTCTCTCTAACCGTCTCTCTCTCTCTAACCGTCTCTCTCTCTCTAACCGTCTCTCTCTCTCTAACCGTCTCTCTCTCTCTAACCGTCTCTCTCTCTCTAACCGTCTCTCTCTCTCTAACCGTCTCTCTCTCTCTCACCGTCTCTCTCTCTCACCGTCTCTCTCTCTCACCGTCTCTCTCTCTCACCGTCTCTCTCTCACCGTCTCTCTCTCTCACCGTCTCTCCCACTCCCTCTCCCCCACTCCCTCTAACTCTCTCTCTCCCCCTATATGCCTGCCCTCACCTCCATCTATCCGCAGATGAACAATGTACACGTCTCTACCTACCTACCTCTACCTCTCTACCTACCTCTACCTCTCTACCTACCCCTACCTACCTCTACCTCTCTACCTACCCCTACCTCTCTACCTACCCCTACCTACCTCTCTACCTACCCCCACCTACCTCTACCTCTCTACCTACACGTACCTACCTCTACCTCTCTACCTACACGTACCTACCTCTACCTCTCTACCTACACCTACCTACCTCTACCTCTCTACCTACACCTACCTACCTCTACCTCTCTACCTACACCTACCTACCTCTACCTACACCTACCTACCTCTACCACTCTACCTACCCCTACCTACCTCTGTACCTACCTCTACCTACCTCTACCTACCTCTACCTCTCTACCTACCGCTACCTCTCTACCTACCGCTACCTCTCTACCTACCGCTACCTCTCTACCTACCGCTACCTCTCTACCTAACGCTACCTCTCTACCTAACGCTACCTCTCTACCTAACGCTACCTCTCTACCTACCCCTACCTACCTCTACCTCTCTACCTACACCTACCTACCTCTACCTCTCTACCTACACCTACCTACCTCTACCTCTCTACCTACACCTACCTACCTCTACCTCTCTACCTACACCTACCTACCTCTACCTCTCTACCTACACCTACCTACCTCTTCCACTCTACCTACACCTACCTACCTCTACCTCTCTACCTACCCCTACCTACCTCTCTACCTACCGCCACCTACCTCTACCTCTCTACCTACCCCCACCTACCTCTACCTCTCTACCTACCCCCACCTACCTCTACCTCTCTACCTACCCCTATCTACCTCTACCTACCTCTACCTCTACCTCTCTACCTAACGCTACCTCTCTACCTAACGCTACCTCTCTACCTAACGCTACCTCTCTCCCCAACGCTACCTCTCTCCCCAACGCTACCTCTCTCCCCAACGCTACCTCTCTCCCCAACGCTACCTCTCTCCCCAACGCTACCTCTCTCCCCAACGCTACCTCTCTCCCCAACGCTACCTCTCTCCCCAACGCTACCTCTCTCCCTAACGCTACCTCTCTCCCTAACGCTACCTCTCTCCCTAACGCTACCTCTCTCCCTAACGCTACCTCTCTCCCTAACGCTACCTCTCTCCCTAACGCTACCTCTCCCTAACGCTACCTCTCTACCCAACGCTACCTCTCTCCCTAACGCTACCTCCCTAACGCTACCTCCCTATATGCCTGCCCTCACCTCCATCTATCCGCAGATGAACAATGTACACGTCTCTACCTACCTACCTCTACCTCTCTACCTACCTCTACCTCTCTACCTACCCCTACCTACCTCTACCTCTCTACCTACCCCTACCTCTCTACCTACCCCTACCTACCTCTCTACCTACCCCCACCTACCTCTACCTCTCTACCTACACCTACCTACCTCTACCTCTCTACCTACACGTACCTACCTCTACCTCTCTACCTACACGTACCTACCTCTACCTCTCTACCTACACCTACCTACCTCTACCTCTCTACCTACACCTACCTACCTCTACCTCTCTACCTACACCTACCTACCTCTACCTCTCTACCTACACCTACCTACCTCTACCTACACCTACCTACCTCTACCACTCTACCTACCCCTACCTACCTCTGTACCTACCTCTACCTACCTCTACCTACCTCTACCTACCTCTACCTACCGCTACCTCTCTACCTACCGCTACCTCTCTACCTACCGCTACCTCTCTACCTACCGCTACCTCTCTACCTACCGCTACCTCTCTACCTACCGCTACCTCTCTACCTAACGCTACCTCTCTACCTAACGCTACCTCTCTACCTAACGCTACCTCTCTACCTAACGCTACCTCTCTACCTACCCCTACCTACCTCTACCTCTCTACCTACACCTACCTACCTCTACCTCTCTACCTACACCTACCTACCTCTACCTCTCTACCTACACCTACCTACCTCTACCTCTCTACCTACACCTACCTACCTCTACCTCTCTACCTACACCTACCTACCTCTTCCACTCTACCTACACCTACCTACCTCTACCTCTCTACCTACCCCTACCTACCTCTCTACCTACCGCCACCTACCTCTACCTCTCTACCTACCCCCACCTACCTCTACCTCTCTACCTACACCTACCTACCTCTACCTCTCTACCTACACGTACCTACCTCTACCTCTCTACCTACACGTACCTACCTCTACCTCTCTACCTACACCTACCTACCTCTACCTCTCTACCTACACCTACCTACCTCTACCTCTCTACCTACACCTACCTACCTCTACCTCTCTACCTACACCTACCTACCTCTACCTACACCTACCTACCTCTACCACTCTACCTACCCCTACCTACCTCTGTACCTACCTCTACCTACCTCTACCTACCTCTACCTACCTCTACCTACCGCTACCTCTCTACCTACCGCTACCTCTCTACCTACCGCTACCTCTCTACCTACCGCTACCTCTCTACCTACCGCTACCTCTCTACCTAACGCTACCTCTCTACCTAACGCTACCTCTCTACCTAACGCTACCTCTCTACCTAACGCTACCTCTCTACCTACCCCTACCTACCTCTACCTCTCTACCTACACCTACCTACCTCTACCTCTCTACCTACACCTACCTACCTCTACCTCTCTACCTACACCTACCTACCTCTACCTCTCTACCTACACCTACCTACCTCTACCTCTCTACCTACACCTACCTACCTCTTCCACTCTACCTACACCTACCTACCTCTACCTCTCTACCTACCCCTACCTACCTCTCTACCTACCGCCACCTACCTCTACCTCTCTACCTACCCCCACCTACCTCTACCTCTCTACCTACCCCCACCTACCTCTACCTCTCTACCTACCCCTATCTACCTCTACCTACCTCTACCTCTACCTCTCTACCTAACGCTACCTCTCTACCTAACGCTACCTCTCTACCTAACGCTACCTCTCTCCCCAACGCTACCTCTCTCCCCAACGCTACCTCTCTCCCCAACGCTACCTCTCTCCCCAACGCTACCTCTCTCCCCAACGCTACCTCTCTCCCCAACGCTACCTCTCTCCCCAACGCTACCTCTCTCCCTAACGCTACCTCTCTCCCTAACGCTACCTCTCTCCCTAACGCTACCTCTCTCCCTAACGCTACCTCTCTCCCTAACGCTACCTCTCTCCCTAACGCTACCTCTCCCTAACGCTACCTCTCTACCCAACGCTACCTCTCTCCCTAACGCTACCTCCCTAACGCTACCTCCCTATATGCCTGCCCTCACCTCCATCTATCCGCAGATGAAAAACGTACACGTCAAAGGTACGAAACCAGCTCGGATCCCTGGATGCAACAATGCCATCTCTGTCTTGAGGTCGTGTGAATGAGTCCTTACTGGATGTCGTTTAGTACATGAGAACGGCGTATTGATTTCCTCCATTAGATTTCCTGTTGCCTGGGCCGTTCGTACATTAAAGAGACCTCCATGCGCCAAATATATACCAAATGGTACTTCTGGTTACGATTTATGATAAACTGGAATGAGCAGTAAGTGGCGCGGACGCGTTGTTTAATCTCGCTCCTTCCTCTCGTCAGGTCACACCAGTGACATAAATCAGCGTGCGGGGAGGTTTAGAGTGCGGCTCCTAATGCTGAACGCTGGGAGCCTGAGCTCTGCCTGAGCATTAACGTCCAGGGTGCAGATCTGTCTGTCAGGTCCCAGAGGTGTCGCTGCAATGAGGAAGCTCGTTAACCCATTAGGAAATGAGGCCGAAAGTGCACACGGCAAGAAAGGAGGGAACTTTCCAGCTCTGTAGACAGTTTATGTAAGGGGGCACTTAGCGGCCGCAGTCTTTGCCACGTTAGACCGTACTCGGGTTTCTCTCCATCTACCGGTCCCGGACAAGCCCCCAAGCTGTTTACTGGACAGGCCATGGAGAGGCTGCGCCGCCGCTACAACAATCTGATGATAAACCTCATGACCTTGTGTAACGTGCCAAGTGCCGGAATGAAACGCGTGAGGGAATGAAAGTCAAGTAAATTACACAACACTTCAACGAACACATGCTCCGATATAGACAAATCAGGCTTATTGTTCTCCAGCCAATCTCTGGGGCACAGACTCATTGTTCTCTCGCTCCTAAATGCACATGGCTGGAAAAAACAGGGAAAAAAATGGGGTTGGAGCGCATTTTAAAGGGGTTTTCCAGGGAAATACTAATGGGGACCCTCAGGACAGGTCATCAATTGGACTGCCCACTGTCATTGCGCCAATATATGAGGGTATGAAGCGGTAACTGAAGAGGAGCAGCAACCAGTCATGTTATTCTCCATGACACAGGACGTAGTTATGTCCCATGCGTTTACAGTTTGTATGGAGGTGAAACCGTAGTCGATCCCGCTCCATACAATGCAGGGGCTGCTGTTTCTGACAGCTGACACCCACCAGCCATAGCCATGATCAGTGATCAGTGATCGCGCCTGCTAACCCGGGGAATTCTGCTATCAGAACTGCAGCATTTAAATCCCTCGACTGGTTTTGTGGGGTCCCCAATGGGCCCCCTCAATGAAATCACGAGATGCCATTTGGCAGCCTGAGGCACTCTTCTTGTCAGATAGCAGTAAGCATTATACTGTGCGAGTGATCAAACAATCGCTGGTTCAAGTCCCGTGTGGGGGCTACCAAAAAAAAAGTTAAAATCAGTTTTAAAAAGTTTCAATAAATTAGAATAAAAAGTATTAAGTTTAAAAGAAAAAAACTTTTTTTGTATTTGCAAAAGAAACAATTAAAAGAAGAGGAAAAAAAATATTTGGAATCGCTGCGTCCATAAAACTCTGATCCGTCAACATAACGCTTTATTTATCATATGGAAAACAAATACGCAATGCCATTACTGCAGTTTGTTGGTCACCCAGTCTGCAAGAAAATATGTGCTCCAAGATGGAACGAAAAGAAACTTCAGGACGTCCCGCAGAAAGCGAGCAATGAAAAGTTATGGCGGTCAGAAGATGGCGGCTGAAAATGGTTGTAACTTTCCAAAGTAGTACCGCAAAAACAAACACATGTGGTATCATCGTAATCAGACTGACAGAAGGTGTGAGTTCTGCCAGTTAGTACGCCATAAAAACAAGAGCATCCAAAAATGCATTTTTTTTCTTTTTTCCCTCCACTTAGTAATTGTTAGAAGTTTTTCAGCCCATTATATGGAATATTAGAGAGCCAGCGGACAATACAACTCCTCCCGCAAGAAGCAACAACCCTCCGACAGCCACAGGGATGCATCAATAGGAGGTATGGAGGAGAAACCGAAAAGGATGTCCCTAAGGGGTTAGGTGGTGGCAGATCCTCTGCAGCGGAAAATCCACAACAAAGTCTGCACCATCAGTGGGAGACGTGACGCCTTCAACGGAAATCAGCTGCAGGTGAGCGCAAAAATACACAATAATTCATTTTTGATGCGAAAATGATGCAGATTTTGGTGTGGATCTTCCACTGTGGAAAACTCAAAAGGCCAAGAGTAGCAGATCGAGGCCAGCGACGGACGGCGCCGAGAGGCCGGGGCCAGCGACGGACGGCGCCGAGCGGCCGGGGGCCAGCGACGGACGGCGCCGAGCGGCCGGGGGCCAGCGACGGACGGCGCCGAGCGGCCGGGGGCCAGCGACGGACGGCGCCGAGCGGCCGGGGGCCAGCGACGGACGGCGCCGAGCGGCCGGGGGCCAGCGACGGACGGCGCCGAGCGGCCGGGGGCCAGCGACGGACGGCGCCGAGCGGCCGGGGGCCAGCGACGGACGGCGCCGAGCGGCCGGGGGCCAGCGACGGACGGCGCCGAGCGGCCGGGGGCCAGCGACGGACGGCGCCGAGCGGCCGGGGGCCAGCGACGGACGGCGCAGAGCGGCCGGGGCCAGCGACGGACGCCGCAGCACCTCTTGTACACACCCTTTCTTCCTTTGCCAGGCTATCCTTTATACCTCTTCTATATATACTGGTACCACTATGGAATAAACAGGTTTTTCTGAATCAACTCCTAATATGTAAACCTGGGCTGGGGGAATTTGGTGGCAGCGAAGTCCCCGGGGTGAAGCTATTTTCTCTACCTTCAGGCACTCAGTGCAGGATTGTCTTCTACGCTGTAGGTGTTTTGTTTGACAGATCACAGTAGGCTACAAACGTAAGCTAAGCTAAATCTAGGCAGATGTATGCAGAGCTTCAGTACGTTTAATCCATTACCGGATGCGGATCCATAAAATGCAGAGCATGGTAACTGCTCGGAGCGCAATGATGAATATACCAGGTGTGGATCCTAGTAACAGGCCGCAGGAGCTGTAACTGCTGCCTCTCAGGGGACTGGTGGTCTTCTAGTGCCACGTATTAACCAGGGAACACCACAAAACAGTGCTGTTCTGGAGTTCACCTTGGTGGAGGCTCGTTCACCTTGGTGGAGGCTCGTTCACCTTGGTGGAGGCTCGTTCACCTTGGTGGAGGCTCGTTCACCTTGGTGGAGGCTCGTTCACCTTGGTGGAGGCTCGTTCACCTTGGTGGAGGCTCGTTCACCTTGGTGGAGGCTCGTTCACCTTGGTGGAGGCTCGTTCACCTTGGTGGAGGCTCGTTCACCTTGGTGGAGGCTCGTTCACCTTGGTGGAGGCTCGTTCACCTTGGTGGAGGCTCGTTCACCTTGGTGGAGGCTCGTTCACCTTGGTGGAGGCTCGTTCACCTTGGTGGAGGCTCGTTCACCTTGGTGGAGGCTCGTTCACCTTGGTGGAGGCTCGTTCACCTTGGTGGAGGCTCGTTCACCTTGGTGGAGGCTCGTTCACCTTGGTGGAGGCTCGCTCACCTTGGTGGAGGCTCGCTCACCTTGGTGGAGGCTCGCTCACCTTGGTGGAGGCTCGCTCACCTTGGTGGAGGCTCGCTCACCTTGGTGGAGGCTCGCTCACCTTGGTGGAGGCTCGTTCACCTTGGTGGAGGCTCGTTCACCTTGGTGGAGGCTCGTTCACCTTGGTGGAGGCTCGTTCACCTTGGTGGAGGCTCGTTCACCTTGGTGGAGGCTCGTTCACCTTGGTGGAGGCTCGCTCACCTTGGTGGAGGCTCGCTCACCTTGGTGGAGGCTCGCTCACCTTGGTGGAGGCTCGCTCACCTTGGTGGAGGCTCGCTCACCTTGGTGGAGGCTCGCTCACCTTGGTGGAGGCTCGCTCACCTTGGTGGAGGCTCGCTCACCTTGGTGGAGGCTCGCTCACCTTGGTGGAGGCTCGCTCACCTTGGTGGAGGCTCGTTCACCTTGGTGGAGGCTCGTTCACCTTGGTGGAGGCTCGTTCACCTTGGTGGAGGCTCGTTCACCTTGGTGGAGGCTCGTTCACCTTGGTGCTCCACTGACTTCAAAACTACTGAACATGGACAAAATTAATTTTACTGGAATTCTGGGTGCATCGGTGCGAACCATGAGTCCGTCAACTCAATGGGCATGACTGATCAGTGGAATATCACAGCACTTACTGGTGGTGGTTGACATTCATGGACTCTAGCGATGGAGACCTAAGTCATAGTAGACAACTGCTGTCTGCTTCGACAAGGAGCCTTGTGTTGATCCTGACACGGGGTTAACGTTGTGTGTCAGAGGGTGGCGGTGGGGGTAATGTCCTGAGTTTGGTCATGAAGATAGCATGCAAAATGTGCATAGAGATAATGATGCAGAACCAAAATGCCCCAACCAACAGCTGGCATAAGGCCAATCACCAACTCTACGAAAAAGCATTTATGCGAAGAGTCCGTTGACTTCCTGGAAGCAGCATCCTTAGACAGGGCAAGGTCTACAAAAGATTGGAATGGTCGCAGAAAGCGAATACAAGGTGTCAGCTAAACCCGAGGCCAGTACTCCCCGAGTGTCCTCTTATCAGGACCATGACACCCACACCGAGGTGACACCATGGGCCACAGCAGGGGCAGCATGTGGTGCAGAGATAGACAGCACCACCCGGAGGTCCACCTACAACGTCAGGCTCCTTCATCTGCTAGAATGGAAAATGCTGAAAACACATTTCCCTCTGGTTTTTTGGATGTGTCGCCCCCTTTCTGTTTGATCTGGTGGGGTCTTCCCACTGCCATCTAGTTCTGAGAGTGAAAAGCTACTACAGAGAAACCAACGGCGGGCCGTGCAGGGCAGAGGTTGGCACCACTGACGATCTCCACGTGGCACCGAGAGAATGGTGACACTGATCTCAGATTGGTGGCTGTTGGCGCCGGCAGCGGTGCCCGTGTACAAGTGTACCCGCTGTGCAGTAGAAACACTTTTTTGGATTTGCTTTTGTAAGTTGAGCAATAGGTTTCTTCATGCTTTACAAAGCGACCCTCCTGTGTAGGACAGTTTGGGGAGATTGATGGGTTACCTGCACATGTTGTTCTCTACTATCGGCTCGATCCACCACCTCCAGCCATCAAGGACGGCCACTGTGATTCTCCATCTAGCTAATGCACTGCTCTCTGATTGGTCAGTACTGATCATGTGAGCAAGTTCAGCACATACCGTGAGGAGTATGTAATCTGGAGACTGCGTCTGCCATCATCGATGGCCAAAGATTGGACCTGCACCCAGGGGATTAGTCAGGCAGTCGGTAAACATTAGGTGCGGGTAATAATCCCTCCGCCCCCAGCACTGAAGTTTGGCCCAAAACAGAGCGTTGCTTTCAAAGGGCTGAAACAAGAATGTAATTCTCTCTGTCCCCAGTCCGTCCACAGGATGGCGTATCACTTGTTGATCGGTGGGGGTCTCAGCACTGTCCCCCATCCTGCTCGCTATGGGGTTACTGCAGCCCCCAATAGTGAGGGGTCACACAAGCACACTGTGCTCCATTCACTGGCAGTGGGATTCGGCCTGCCCTACTGAAGGGGCGTGCTGACCACACATGTGCAGCCAGGGGATGGCAGGAGAACAGGACACTGGAGTGGAGGTGTAAGCGGGGAGCCCCCCACTGATCTGCATGTTATCCTGTGGATGGGGGAGTACCTGCACTCCTAGGGCCGCCCCTTCATTAGCATGAACAATTCCAGCAGATTGTATATTCCCCAGGTGCCTCTCCATGTGACAGAGGGGGACGTTTAAGGTGGTCACCAAACGTCTCAAGATGGAGAATAAAAAAAGAAATGGAAGGTCGACATGTTAACTAGAGTGCCACCTACTGGCAGAAAGAAGCTATTCACTAAAGTACTACCCACATCAAGAATGGGATACCACCCTCACCAAACTCCACCCAAAGTGGGGACCTACTGTCAGGGGGACAAGAGGGACAAGGGGTCCACAATATCAATCTTCATGTAAAGGACGGGGACTCGGCAGTCTGCGCCCCATGAGCCATCCAGACTCTTCTAACCAAGTGGGGCAATGCTGGAGGTACATGCCTCTATGGCAGGGGTGCACAACTCCAGTCCTCAAGGGCCCAACAGGCCATGTATTGAGGTGTGCCGCCCGGCCCTATGGGGGCCAACAGCTGGGGATTATAGTTCAGCACCATCAGTACGTTTCCGAGGTTCAGACCCATGGCGTACGGGCGGATGCTGGCTGAATGCACCCCCCAAAACCATTTCAGGACCACTTACACATCCTGGTGTGACCCCTGAATCCCTTACACCCCAGGGACACCGGTACGGCCGGTCAGGAGGCAGAAGCCATTGGGAATCCATTCATTGGCTTTGGTATGAATGAAAGTGACAATAGCAGCAGTAGAGAGCCGACAGCAGACACCCCGACGGGCTGACCATTCCTCCTCCTCCCCGACTGATTCTTCTCCAGTTGTGTTGTGCTGGTGTCCCTGCCACTACTGGTATCCGAGGCGCCACCTGCAGCCCGTCAGGGGTAATGGTAGTCCTGCTCCTCCAGTATGGAGCATCCAAACATGCCGGAGCAAGAAGGTTAGTATCGGGAGCAGATAGCAGGACACAGGTCATTACACCAGGAGAGATGGACATCAGGACCGGAGGAGCTACCAGAGGCCTACAGAATAATCCCCAGCATCCAGACCGGAGGAACAGGAGGAGCTACCAGAGCCCTACAGAATAATCCCCAGCATCCAGACCGGAGGAACAGGAGGAGCTACCAGAGCCCTACAGAATACCCCCCAGCATCAGGACCGGAGGAACAGGAGGAGCTACCAGAGGCCTACCGAATACCCCCCAGCATCAGGACCGGAGGAATAGGAGGAGCTACCAGAGCCCTACAGAATACCCCCCAGCAACAGGATGGGAGGAACAGGAGGAGCTACCAAAGGCCAACAGAATACCACCCAGCATCCAGACCGGAGGAACAGGAGGAGCTACCAGAGCCCTACAGAATACCCTCCAGCATCAGGACCAGAGGAACAGGAGGAGCTACCAGAGCCCTACAGAATACCCCCCAGCATCAGGACCGGAGGAACAGGAGGAGCTACCAGAGCCCTACAGAATACCCCCAGCATCCAGACCGGAGGAACATAAGGAGCTGCCAGACCCTACAGAATACCCTCCAGCATCAGGACCGGAGGAACAGGAGGAGCTACCAGAGCCCTACAGAATACTCTCCAGCATCAGGACCGGAGGAACAAGAGGATCTACCAGAGCCCCACAGAATACCCTCCAGCATCAGGACCAGAGGAACAGGAGGAGCTACCAGAGCCCTACAGAATACCCCCCAGCATCAGGATCGGAGGAACAGGAGGAGCTGCCAGACCCTACAGAATACCCCCCAGCATCAGGACCAGAGGAACAGGAGGAGCTACCAGACCCTACAGAATACCCTCCAGCATCAGGATTGGAGGAACAGGAGGAGCTGCCAGAGCCCTACAGAATACCCTTCAGCATCAGGACTGGAAGAACAGGAGGAGCTGCCAGAGGTCTACAGAATACCCTCCAGCATCAGGACCGGAGGGACAGGAGGAGCTACCAGAGCCCTACAGAATACCCCCCAGCATCAGGACCGGAGGAACAGGAGGAACTACCAGAGGCCTACAGAATACCCTCCAGCATCAGGACCGGAGGAACAGGAGGAGCTACCAGAGCCCTACAGAATACCCTCCAGCATCAGGACCAGAGGAACAGGAGGAGCTACCAGACCCTACAGAATACCATCCAGCATCAGGAAAGGAGGAACAGGAGGAGCTACCAGAGCCCTACAGGATACCGTCCAGTATCAGGACCGGAGGAACAGGAGGAACTACCAGAGCCCCAAAGAATACCCTCCAGCATCAGGACCGGAGGAACAGGAGGAGCTACCAGAGCCCTACAGAATACCCTCCAGCATCAGGACCGGAGAGACAGGAGGAGCTACCAGAGCCCTACAGAAAACCCTCCAGCATCAGGACCGAAGGAACAGGAGGAGTTACCAGAGCCCTACAGAATACCCTCCAGCATCAGGACCGCAGGAACAGGAGTAGCTACCAGAGCCCTACAGAATACCCTCCAGCATCAGGACCGGAGGAACAGGAAGAGCTACCAGAGCCCTACAGAATACCCTCCAGCATCAGGACCAGAGGAACAGGAGGAGCTACCAGAGCCACACAGAATACCGTACAGCATCAGGACTGGAGGAACAGGAGGAGCTACCAGAGCCCTACAGAATACCCTCCAGCATCAGGACCGGAGGAACAAGAGGAGCTACCAGACCCTACAGAATACCCTCCAGCATCAGGACCGGAGGAACAGGAGGAGCTACCAGAGCCCTACAGAATACCCTCCAGCATCAGGACCGGAGCAACAGGAGGAGCTACCAGAGCCTCACAGAATACCCTCCAGCATCAGGACCGGAGGAACAGGAGGAGCTACCAGAGCCCTACAGAATACCCTCCAGCATCAGGACCGGAGGAACAGGAGGAGCTACCAGAGCCCTACAGAATACCCTCCAGCATCAGGACCAGAGGAACAGGAGGAGCTGCCAGAGCCCTACAGAATACCCTCCAGCATCAGGACCGGAGGACCAGAAGGAGCTGCCAGACCCTACAAAATACCCTCCAGCATCAGGACTGGAGGAACAGGAGGAGCTACCAGAGCCCTACAGAATACCCTCCAGCATCAGGACCAGAGGAACAGGAGGAGCTGCCAGACCCCACAGAATACCCCCCAGCATCAGGACCGGAGGAACAGGAGGAGCTACCAGACCCTACAGAATACCCCCCAGCATCAGGACCGGAGGAACAAGAGGATCTACCAGAGCCCTACAGAATACCCTCCAGCCTCAGGACCGGAGGAACAGGAGGAGCTACCAGAGCCCTACAGAATACCCTCCAGCATCAGGACCGGAGGAACAGGAGGAGCTGCCAGACCCTACGGAATACCCCCCCAGCATCAGGACCAGAGGGACAGGAGGAGCTACCAGACCCTACAGAATACCCTCCAGCATCAGGACCAGAGGAACAGGAGGAGCTGCCAGACCCTACAGAATACCCTCCAGCATCAGGACCGGAGGAACAGGAGGAGCTACCAGAGCCCTACAGAATACTCTCCAGCATCAGGACCGGAGGAACAAGAGGATCTACCAGAGCCCTACAGAATACCCTCCAGCCTCAGGACCGGAGGAACAGGAGGAGCTACCAGAGCCCCACAGAATACCCCCCAGCATCAGGACCGGAGGAACAGGAGGAGCTGCCAGACCCTACGGAATACCCCCCCAGCATCAGGACCAGAGGGACAGGAGGAGCTACCAGACCCTACAGAATACCCTCCAGCATCAGGACCGGAGGAACAGGAGGAGCTACCAGACCCTACAGAATACCCTCCAGCATCAGGATTGGAGGAACAGGAGGAGCTGCCAGAGCCCTACAGAATACCCTCCAGCATCAGGACCGGAGGAACAGGAGGAGCTACCAGACCCTACAGAATATCCTATAGCATCAGGACCGGAGGAACAGGAGGAGTTACCAGACCCTACAGAATACCCTCCAGCATCAGGACCGGAGGAACAGGAGGAGTTACCAGACCCTACAGAATACCCTCCAGCATCAGGACCGGAGAAACAAGAGGAGCTGCCAGACCCTACAGAATACCCTCCAGCATCAGGACCGCAGGAACAGGAGGAGCTACCAGAGCCCTACAGAATACCCTCCAGCATCAGGACCGGAGAAACAAGAGGAGCTACCAGAGCCACACAGAATACCCTTGTTATCGGACCACACCGGTACAGATCTGATGACCCCGTTGTCAGATGCGAAATTGGTAGATATGGAAGCCCGTGAGGAGACGATTGCTAGCAATATCTATGAGTAACACGAAAGCGCTCCATGTCATATCAAGACGCATCTCATGGGAACTCGAGAGAATTCTGTCTAATTGAAGACATTGCCAGTTGTTATACAGAGCGGGCGTTATCACACAAATGTTACTATAAGGGCTCCCACACTTGCGGTTTTTTCAATGCTGCGGTTTTTTTAACGCGATTGTCAATGGGACTTTCTAATGTTAAAAATGCATCGCACAAAAATCGCGGAGCGGAGATGGTTTAACATCAGAAACTCCAGTGACAATCACCTTAAAAAAGACCGCAGCATTGAAAAGAACCCAAGCGTGCCGGAGCCCTTACAACGATTACGGATCAGGAGGCTTATTATTGATATCTACATAACAGTCCCGGAGGTCTTAAGGTGCGTCTAGACAAGGAAATAGCTGTAACCAGGGTCGTGTTAGCTCATTATACTCCATTGATGTTGACTAATTAGGTCATTCTGTTACCATAATTTAGTATTGCTCTTCATCCCATTGACTCCTATCTGTTAATCCTTGATACCGGCACTACAAAGCATAGGTTTTAGTCTTCTATATAAGGGCCAACAGTCCAATCAGATAAGTACATACACTTAATACATTCTGAAACGTAACAGTTTATGTGTTGTGAGACCCTCAAGTATAAGAACCGGAGGGACAGGAGGAGCTACCAGACCCTACAGAATACCCCCCAGCATCAGGACCGGAGGGACAGGAGGAGCTACCAGACCCTACAGAATACCCCCCAGCATCAGGACCGGAGGAACAGGAGGAGCTACCAGAGCCCTACAGAATACCCTCCAGCATCAGGACCGGAGGAACAGGAGTTGCTACCAGAGCCCTACAGAATACCCTCCAGCATCAGGACTGGAGGGACAGGAGGAGCTACCAGACCCTACAGAATACGCCCCAGCATCAGGACTGGAGGAACAGGAGGAGCTGCCAGACCCTACAGAATACCTCCCAGCATCAGGACCGGAGGAACAGGGGGAGTTACTAGAGATCTACAGAATACCCCCCAGCATCAGGACCGGAGGAACAGGAGGAGCTACCAGACCCTACAGAATACCCTCCAGCATTAGGACCGAAGGAACAGGAGGAGCTACCAGAGGCCTACAGAATACCCTCCAGCATCAGGACTGGAGGGACAGGAGGAGCTGCCAGACCCTACAGAATACCCCCCAACATCAGGACCAGAGGAACAGGAGGAGCTACCAGAGCCCTACAGAATACCCTCCAGCATCAGGACCAGAGGAACAGGAGGAGCTACCAGACCCTACAGAATACCCTCCAGCATCAGGACTGGAGGGACAGGAGGAGCTACCAGAGCCCTACAGAATACCCTCCAGCATCAGGACCGGAGGAACAGGAGGAGCTACCAGACCCTACAGAATACCCCCCAGCATCAGGACCGGAGGAGCTGCCAGAGCCCTACAGAATACCCCCCAGTGGTACTGATCTCACTGCCATACAACTTCATGAGAGTAACAGGACACCTGAAAGTGGGTGGTCTGCTTAGGACTGGCATCAGCCGTGTTGGTACAATACTAGTTGGGTTATAAATGTGACACCTGACACTGGGTGGCCTGCCCAATACCGGCATCAGCTGTGCTGGTACAAGACGAAATACCGATTGGGTTATAAGCTGGACATCTGACTATGGGTAGCCCATCCAAGATTGACATCAGCTGTGTTATGATACTGGTGGGTACATTTTATAAGGTGGACACCTCCTGTTATATTGTGAATATTGTGCTGATCCTTTGTACTATGAACAGAAGGACTTAAAGCTCACCCCTCACATTTGAAGCTAGCCTTACCACCCAAATGGATTCCCTTGTAAGTGGGAGTCAATCAGAAGATTGTTAGGTAGTGCAAAACCTTCTTTGCTGCTGGATACATTTGTAGGCTTGCCATTCAGGCATCTGGGAAAGTTGGGTGTCAACTGGTGTAGGAGCTCAGAGGGAGGCCATGTTAGCTTTACTGAAAACAGATGAATAGGCAAAATTCTTACAGCCTAATGGAATTAGAATTAAATCCATTAATACTACTGGAGGTAATTACCAGACAACTGGCGCCAAAGCATAAAAAACAGAAGAAAGTCTTCCATATAGCCCACAAATGGCTCCCGGTCAATGGCGGTGACTTGGCACCGCGGCCGCATTGGGCCGGACGTCATCTTTAGACACCTAAAAAAGGTTGGTGGATTCCCAGCAGTAATAACGTCTTCAGAAATGACAAATGAACTCATCGTCTTTGTGCCGCCACAGGAAACCTCGGACATAAATATCACCAGAAAGCCGACTAAATCGGGGGAAATTGGGGGAAAAAAATGTTGCTGGGTGACCGCTAGAGCGGATAAACAGCGCCATTCTTATACCAAAATGGAAGATTTGAGGCGCCCAACTGAAAAGATTATAAAAAGGTACAAAACAAAAAACAAGAAAGCCGACCAGATAAAGAAAAAACCTAGGTTACATATGGCGAAGAGAGGTTCCCAACGGCGTGTTAATGAAGCGCGGCCCGGCCATGTCACCGGATGACGGATGGCGTTGCCATCACTCTTCTCAGGCTCATCTATTACCAGATGAAAGCTCCTCCAGACAGGATCATCGATAGAGAGAGGATAATGTCATTGCACGTTATACCCCTGGAGCATCGGGACGAGCCATGAATACAAGAGGTACTGCATCATCGTGGCAGCACAGACAAAGTGCCAGCTCGGCTTCTTGTTGTTGTTTACTGGGAGACACATAGAAAGATGGGCTTAATAGGACAGGAACATCCGTCAATGACTCCCAACTTCATTCACTCTTTCCATCCGACCCCATCCATCTTCTCAGCAAAAGCGATGACAGTGCACAATTCAACACCTTCTCCTCCTCCTCGGCCCCTGGCATATCAATACAAGGGGAGCTTCACAGGGACGAGCTGTGGATTCTGCCATGTCGATGCCCGCCTTTCATCTTCACAACTCATTGAGGCACATGGGTTTGATGTGGAAGTTAATATTTTCTGGGCCTGGGCTCCGAACGTGGAGCAGACATCTGGTCAGATGCAGGCAGGCCCCGTCTCAGGATCGTTATAATGGTGGGGACATCAATAAATGGCCTAATATCTCCATATCATCAGACCGGCACAGGGCAGCGGCAGGCATCGTGCGGATATCAATATGTGCCACCATCTGCAGGGAAGACCTGATGAAGAAATTACTAATATGCATTGCCTCAGTCACTAAAAGGGAATGTCAACGTTGGACGCTTCCTTTTTTATTCACAATAAGTTCATAATTGGTGAAAACTCTGCGATCAGCGGTAATCTGGGGGGAGACCTGGCAGTATGGATGTGGCAAATGAGACCTTGACACAATGCAATAAAGGCAAGGTTGCAGCAAACTCTTCATTGAACCAACACAGCAAAACTCATTGAAAAAAGTTTGCTGTAACTAGAACACGTGAAGTGTGAAGGTAATGTCTGTAGGTGTTCAATTTGCCCACAGCACCCCCGCAGAAAAAAAGAAGCATTACATATTATCTTTTGAAATGAATGAGGTGTCGGTAATGCATGGACACACTGAGTCTCTTTGCAGCCACTTTGGCTAATAGATCAAAGTCCCACTGTCAAGATTGTCATCCATCAAAGGGGTGTCCTGACCTTAAAATGCAATATGCCGGACCCCAAGCCCACATATGGTGGAGTTGCCCGGTGGTAGCCAGACTATGGTCTCAGATACACAGACTATTACAAAGGCTATTTATTGGACCACTCCCAAAATGCCCAACACTATTCCTACTAGGAGACCGTCCGCCAGGAATAAAACACCAAGCACATAAACTGATCCAGCACATATGCAGGGCAACTAGAATCCATATAGCAGCGAGGTGGGAACAGCCAACCCTCTCATATAATGAAGACCAAAGCCGCATCTCCCAGATTGCCCTATAAGACTACATGCGATACAAACTGACACTAACAAAATACAGTGAGTTATGGAGACCTTGGAGCGAAATGATGGACATCCCAGGCCGCAGGCATACAGTAACTCGCTCACAACCTAAACCCCCCCCGATAACCACACAAATCCTAGAAGAGCTGAGCAAAAGAATTACCCAAAGTCGGTAATGAATGGAAAATAAAAAGTGAAGACCTACCTTTCCATGTTTTTATGTTCTCTATATAAGTTTATAATTGAAGACGCCTGAATACCCAGAATTCACTGGGAATGTCAGAAACAGGCGATACAATAGAATTCAGTCTGTTAAATGAAAAGTCGTGTAAGAAATGTACGAAAATGTGTGAAAATGTACAAAAATGTGTGAAAATGTACAAAAATGTGTGAAAATGTACAAAAATGTGTGAAAATAGACCTTTGTCATTCCTTTTATTAGTCCTATCGCCCCCTGCGTGGGGAAATTAGAAAGCATGAATGACCACTGTATTAACTTTCTGATCTATATATATAAAATTGAATGTATGTGTGTGCCTGCCTGTGTGTCTGTCTGTTTGTCCTTTATGCGCTACTACACCATTCATCCGATCGCCATGAAACTTTGGGAAGTTGTTAAGTACACTCCTGGGAAGATTATAGGCATAGTACATTTATGCTATGATAAATGGCGCACGTGCGAGCGTCGTCGACAGTTACCCCCCCCACGTAGATCGTTCAATTTCCATCATTGCCACTAATTCTCTCACTTCCCGATGTTGTAGAAACATGAAATTTGGCAGGAGCATTGATTATGTCATAAATAGGAAAAGCTAATGGGTCCCAACTCTATTATTCAATTCTAATTGCAAAAGAATTAGCGTTCAAATTTTACGTACAGAATGTAATTTTCTCACATAGAAACTTGAAATTTGGCACGGGCATTGATTATGTCTTCTTGCTATTTCTTATACTGCTGAGGTAACATGAAAGCTGTGCTGTGATTGGTGGCTACTTCTTATACTGCTGAGGTTGCATGAAAGCTGTGCTGCGATTGGTTGTTATATATTATACTGAGGTAACATGAAAGCTGTGCTGTGATTGGTTGTTATATATTATACCACTGAGGTAACATGAAGGCTGCGCTGTGATTGGTTGCTATATATAATACCGCAGAGGTAACATGAAAGCTGCGCTGTGATTGGTTGCTATTTTTTATATTGCTGAGGCAGAATAAAAGTTGCGCTGTGATTGGTTGTTATTTCTCTTACTGCTCAGGTAACATGAAAGCTGCGCTGTGATTGGTTGTTATATTTTATACCACTGAGGTAACATGAAAGCTCCGCTGTGATTGGTTGTTATATATTATACTGAGGTAACATGAAAGCTGTGCTGTGATTGGTTGTTATATATTATACTGCTGAGGTAACATGAAAGCTGTGCTGTGATTGGTTGTTATATATTATACTGAGGTAAAAGGGAAAGCTGTGCTGTGATTGGTTGTTATATATTATACCGCTGAGGTAACATGAAAGCTGTGCTCTGATAGGTTGCTATTTCTTATACTGCTGAGGTAACATGAAAGCTGCGCTGTGATTGGTTGTTATCTAGATATATAAAAACGAATGTATGTATGTCTGTCTGTCTTCGCAGCAACGCGCGACGGGTCAGCTAGTCTTTAATAAAATCTGTTGAAACTAAAATGCAATATGCCATCACTTGAGGAGATGGTAACACCCCTTTAATTCAGAATTCTCTATTAGGGTATCTGTAAATGGGTTTTCTAAGCCCGAGGACCCCTTTAAATTAGATGAAACAAATAAGGGCTGCACTACTGAAATCCATCTCTATGATGAAGTTATAAACCTGTTTTCTGAATTACTACAATTCTGATTATCTGGAAAATGTGGTCCCGATATGTCTGAGTATCAGAGCTGCCACGCTGCCACACGCAGAAGGAGAACCAAACTATTGTAACAAGGAAGGTAGTCCTGAAAACTGACAGAATTAGACTCAGCAGAGAGAACAGACCTAGACGGGTCTCCATATACAGGGATGAAGAACACAGGCCGAGCCGCCATAGGGGTACAACAAGCCTAGACTATACGGGGTCCCCCTCAGAAGTGGTGCTGCACATCTATGGTCCTCAGGATCTGAGCTTACAAACTGAACAAAAGGCTTTCCTTTCCCGCTAGGACTACAATGGTGAATATCGGTCTCTACTTGCCCCGTGGTGACCACAGTGCGATAGATGGGCCTTTTTTTGCTCCTCTTCATACAACAGCATTTTCCTGCAGTCCAAGTACCTGCATGGTGTAAAGGTATCCTGAGGCTCCTGAGCAGCCGCTAGTCAATATCGAGGCCTGCCCTGCTCTACATCTATCCAGTCTGTTGGCATAAACTGCCTATTGTGATACAACTTGTCAGAAAAGTCACCGGTGACCGGCAAGAAGAGTCACAGCAGGAGGCGATACAGGCATTTTAATACTTTGGGGTAATTCAGACACATTTGCAGTGCCGTTCACCCGGACATATAACATGTTTTATCACAACTTGTACTGATACAAGTAATCATCATTTGCTCAATGAAAAGAATGCCAGAAAGAAAGAAGAGCAAGAAGTGCACCATCAGCACAAGGTATATACCGGTATACACCGCTACTCGTGCCTCCAACCTGTGCTGGTGGAAGGTACATCATGGCCAACACTTAGCAACTACCTGAAAGCAATGACGTTCCTGAAGCAGCACTGAACGGACTGGAGGCTCATTTCACTGACACCCTCTATATGGGCTCTGACTTTGCATCCATAGCTCTCCTCCTTCCACCCCCTCCGGAGAAGACTTTGCACGTCTTGTCTAATTCTCTGTAGTAATTTTGGCAGGGCTTCTCCTTGCTCCCTTGTTTCGCCTTACAAGCTTGCTAAGTTATCCAGTGCCCTGCTAAAAGTCATATACATGTTGCACAAGGCAGAGGTCAGACATGGGTTCACCGCAGCGTCAATATCCCTCGCGTCCATCACCGCGCGTCCCGAGGAACGGACCTGACAGTCTTAAGAAAAGGCAAGAAAAGACGCAGGCGTTTAATCCTTAAAGAGTCTCATTTCTTGCAATCCTCCCCTTTCCTTGGAGCCCCCCTCCCCATTCCTTCTCTCGCTCCTTAAGACCTCATGGGCCTTCAGTCACACATCTTAAAAGAGAAATAAAACACAAAACAACAAAGGCTTACTTGTCTTAAGTCGATGAAGGCCAACTGCAGTGTGTCCCCTTGGAACCCAGGCACCGGTCCCGATCTGGCAAACCCTGTGGGAAAGAATAAACCATGAAAGGCGTCTTTAAATAAGCATGGACAGGAAGATTGGCAGACGGATGACAGCGAGGACAAGGGAGGCCGGGGGAGAGGAGGAACGAGCTTCTATGCAGCCATGTCTCTGGGCCTTCACGCTCTTTGTCTGCTCTTCAAAATTTGTGTCATCAAAACACCATTAATTCCACCGTCCTGACAGCGAGGAAACTGTACTAACTCAACCTGAAATCTATTCCCATGGGCCACTCCGAGCTCCGTGCTATTTGTTTGGTCAATGGACAAACAAGTCAACGAAAAAGTGGGGGGAAAAAAAAAAGTGTCGGCAATGGTCTGAGGTGGGGGTGGCATTGTCCGGGGCGGAGGAGCTTTTCACAATGCTTTCAGTTGGCGAAGCTTTGTATATTGCAGCAGGAATTTTCCGATTTCACGCTTGTCACCTCGTCCCTCCAGTATTTATCAATAATAAATAACCGCCTGACGCATCGACAATTGGGCCTCTCCCTTCGTATATTTCCATTATCTCTTATGGTGCATGACATCCGGCGGCTGTACTACACAGCCACTGGGAATCTTTCTAAGATGATTACATGGTGTCTCTGCTGGAATATGATCCCAAGTTGTACAGTGCGGTGAGCTCCATGAGACCTAGCGATGGACTGGATTCTCATCGTAGGCTCAGATAGCGATGGCGACGGCACAAGACATGCACTCGGCCGGTATTGAGGGTATTAGGAGATGACAATTAAAATGGGTCTGACATGGTAGGACATTCCACAGCTTCCGTCCCGCTCTGTTAGCTCAATTGGTTCCTGTGAAGGTGATGAGCCTGAATAATGGATGGAAGGTGTGAGCTATAGCCTCCTGAGTGCAGAACAATCATCCCCTTTATGCTGGCTGGCCTCCAACGTAGAACACATACAGTACTGCTAACTCATGCTATAAGACTACATGTTATGGAATAGTTCAAAGGTTGCAGTTGCGAAAACCAAGACGTTATCAGGAAGGAAAAGGCAGGAAGAAAGACGGAAGGAAGGGGAAGCTATAAGGATAGGAAAAGAAAAGGAAGGAAGAAAAGGATAGGAAAAGAAAAGGAAGGAAGGAAGAAAAGGATAGGAAAAGAAAAGGAAGGAAGGAAGAAAAGGATAGGAAAAGAAAAGGATAGGAAGGAAGGAAGAAAAGGATAGGAAAAGAAAAGGAACTAAGAAAAGGATAGGAAAAGAAAAGGATAGGAAAGGAAAGGAAGGAAGAAAAGGATAGGAAAGGAAGGAAGAAGAAAAGGATAGGATAGGAAGGAAAAAGAAAAGGAAGGAAGGAAGAAAAGGATAGGAATAGAAAAGGAAGGAAGGAAGGAAGGAAGAAAAGGATAGGAAAAGAAAAGAAACTAAGAAAAGGATAGGAAAAGAAAAGGATAGGAAAGGAAAGGAAGAAGAAAAAGGATAGGATAGGAAGGAAGAAGAACAGGATAGAAAAGGAAGGAAGAAAGAAAGAAAAGAATAGAAGAGGAGAAGGAAGAAAAAGGATAGAAAAGGAAGAAAAGGATAGGAAAGGAAGGAAGAAAATAGGAAGAGAAAAGGAACTAAGAAAAGGATAGGAAAAGAAAAGGAACTAAGAAAAGGATAGGAAAAGAAAAGGAACTAAGAAAAGGATAGGAAAAGAAAAGGAACTAAGAAAAGGATAGGAAAAGAAAAGGAACTAAGAAAAGGATAGGAAAAGAAAAGGAACTAAGAAAAAGGATAGGAAAAGAAAAGGAACTAAGAAAAGGATAGGAAAAGAAAAGGAACTAAGAAAAAGGATAGGAAAAGAAAAGGAACTAAGAAAAAGGATAGGAAAAGAAAAGGAAGGAAGAAAAGGAAAGGAAGGAAGAAAAGGATAGGAAAGGAAGGAAGAAAAGGATAGGAAAGGAAGGAAGAAAGAAAGAAAAGGATAGAAAAGGAAAAGGAAGAAAAAGATAGAAGATAGAAAAGGGGAAGGAAATAAAGGATAGAAAAGGGGAAGGAAATAAAGGATAGAAAAGGAGAAGGAAGAAAAGAAGGAACGGAAGGAAGGGAAGAAAGGAGAAGGGTCGAAAGCAGAAGCGATGAAAGGAGAAGGCAGTAAGGAAAGAAGGATAAGGAAGGAAGAAAGGAAAAAGGAAGGAAGGAGGGAAAGGAAGGAAGGAGGAAAAGGGAAGAAAGGAAGGAAGAAAAGGAAGGAAGGAAAGGAAAAGGAAGGAAGGAATGGAAAAGGAAGGAAGGAAGGAATGGAAAAGGAGAATGAAAGGAAGAAACAGAAAAGGAAGATAGGAAGGATGGAAAATAAAAGCAGGAAGGGAAAGGAAAATAAGCAGCAGGCAGGAAGCAAAGATGGTAAGGAAGAGAAATAAGTGGGAGGTAAAGGAAAGAAGGAAGGAGAAGGAAGAAAAGGGGAGGCAAATGAAGACAGAAAGAAAAGGAAGGGGAAGGAATAGAAAAGAAGAAAAGGAAAAAAAAGGAAGCCAGACAGAGAAAAAGGAGGGAAAGAAGAAAAAGAAGCAATGCAGAAAAAATAAGGAAGATAGCAAGAAAAGGGAAGAGGAAAGGCAGGAAAGAAAAAGTGAGGGAGGGAGGAAAGAAGAAAAAGAAAGCAAGGCAGAAAAAGGAAGGAAGATAGAACGAAAAGGCAAGAGGGAAAGCAGGAAAGAAAAAGGAAGTAAGGAAAGAAGAAAAAGGGAGTAAAGAAAGAAAGAATAGAGAGGAAGGAAGGACAAGGGAGGCTGAAAGGAAAAAAAAGCGAGGATGGAAAGAAGAAGGAAGAAAATGGTAGGAAGGAAAAGAAAAAGAGGAAGGAAAAGAGAAAAGAAAAAGGAAAAAAAGGAGGAAGGACGGCAGGAAAAGAAAAAGGAGGAAGGACGGCAGGAAAAGAAAAAGGAGGAAGGACGGCAGGAAAGAAAAAGGAGGAAGGACGGCAGGAAAGAAAAAGGAGGAAGGACGGCAGGAAAGAAAAAGGAGGAAGGACGGCAGGAAAGAAAAAGGAGGAAGGACGGCAGGAAAGAAAAAGGAGGAAGGACGGCAGGAAAGAAAAAGGAGGAAGGACGGCAGGAAAGAAAAAGGAGGAAGGACGGCAGGAAAGAAAAAGGAGGAAGGACGGCAGGAAAGAAAAAGGAGGAAGGACGGCAGGAAAGAAAAAGGAAGGACAGGAGGAAAGACAAAGGAAGGAAGGGAGGAAAGAAAAAGAGCAAGGAAAGAAGAAAAAGAGCAAGGAAAGAAGAAAAAGAGCAAGGAAGAACGAAAAAGCGAGAAAGGAAGAACGAAAAAGCGAGAAAGGAAGAACGAAAAAGCGAGAAAGGAAGAACGAAAAAGCGAGAAAGGAAGAACGAAAAAGCGAGAAAGGAAGAAAGAAAAGAAGAAATGAAAGAAAGAGGAAGGAAGAAGGAGGAAGAAAATGGAAGACAATGAACGGATTAAAAAGGAGGAAGGACGGCAGGAAAGAAAATGGAAGGTAGGAAGGGAGGAAAGAAAAAGGAATGAAAGAAGGGAGGGGGAAAAAAGGAAGAAAAAGGAAGCAAGACAAAAAAGGAAGGGAGATAGAAAGAAAAGGGAAGAGGAAAGGCAGGAAAGAAAAAGCAGGGAAAGAAGAAAAAGAGGGAGAAAGAAAGAAAATAAGAAAGAAAAAGAATGGAAGAAAAGGAAGGAAATAAAAAGGAGGAAGGATAGAAGGAAATAAAAAGGAGGAAGGATAGAAGGAAATAAAATGGAAGGAAGAAAAGGGGAGGGAAAAGGGAGGAAGGAAGGAAGAAAAGGGGAGGGAAAAGGGGAGGAAGGAAGGAAGAAAAGGGGAGGGAAAAGGGGAGGAAGGAAGGAAGAAAAGGGGAGGGAAAAGGGGAGGAAGGAAGGAAGAAAAGGGGAGGGAAAAGGGGAGGAAGGAAGGAAGAAAAGGGGAGGGAAAGAAAATGGAAGGAAGAGAGAACAGAAAAAGGAAGGAAAGAAAAAGAAAGCAAGGCAAAAATAGGAAGGGAGATAGAATGAAAAGGAAAGAGGGAAGAGAGAAAAAGAGAGGAAGGGAGAGGGAATGAAAAGGAAAGAGGGAAGGCAGAAAAAAAAAGAGGAGCGGAAGAGAGAAAGAGAGGAAGGGAAGAGAGAAAGAGAGGAAGGGAAGAGAGAAAGAGAGGAAGGGAAGAGAGAAAAAGAGGAAGGGAAGAGAGAAAAAGAGGAAGGGAAGAGAGAAAAAGAGGAAGGGAAGAGAGAAAAAGAGGAAGGGAAGAGAGAAAAAGAGGAAGGGAAGAGAGAAAAAGAGGAGGGGAAGAGAGAAAAAGAGGAGGGGAAGAGAGAAAAAGAGGAGGGGAAGAGAGAAAGAGAGAAAGAGAGAGAAAGAGAGGGGAAGAGAGAGAAAGAGAGAGAAAGAGAGGGGAAGAGAGAGAAAGAGAAGGGAAGAGAGAAAGAGAGGGGAAGAGAGAGAAAGAGAGGGGAAGAGAGAGAAAGAGGGGAAGAGAGAGAAAGAGAGGGGAAGAGAGAGAAAGAGAGGGGAAGAGAGAGAAAGAGAGGGGAAGAGAGAGAAAGAGAGGGGAAGAGAGAGAAAGAGAGGGGAAGAGAGAGAAAGAGAGGGGAAGAGAGAGAAAGAGAGGGGAAGAGAGAGAAAGAGAGGGGAAGAGAGAGAAAGAGAGGGGAAGAGAGAAAAACAGAAAGGACGGTAGAAAGAAAGAAGAAAAAGAGAAAGAAAGGGGAAGAGAGAAAATCAGAAAGGACGGTAGAAAGAAAGAAGAAAAAGAGAGAAAAACAGAAAGGACGGTAGAAAGAAAGAAGAAAGAGAGAAAAACAGAAAGGACGGTAGAAAGAAAGAAGAAAAAGAGAGAAAGGAAGGAAGAAAGAAAGAAGAAAAAGAGAGAAAGGAAGGAAGAAAGAAAGAAGAAAAAGAGAGAAAGGAAGGAAGAAAGAAAGAAAAGAAAAAGAGAAAGGGATGAAGGAATAAAGAAGAAAAAGAGAAAGGAAGGAAGAAAGAAGAAAAAGAGAAAGAAGAAAGAAAAGGAAGGAAGGGCGGCAGGAAAGAAAATGGAAGGAAGGGAGGAAAGAAAAATGAAGGAAAGGATGGGAAAAAAGGAAATAAAGAAGAAAGAAAAAGAGCAAGGCAAAAAAAGGAAGTGGGATAGAAAGAAAAGGGTAGAGGAAAGGCAGAAAATAAAAATGAGGAAGGAAGAAAGAAAAAGAGAAAGAAGAAAGAAAAAGAGAAAGAAGAAAGAAAAAGAGAAAGAAGAAAGAAAAAGAGAAAGAAGAAAGAAAAAGAAAGAGAAGAAAGGAAAAAGAGAAAGGGAGAGAAAGAGAGAAAGAAAAAGGACGGGAGGAAAGAACAAGGAGGAAGGACGGGAGGAAAGAACAAGGAGGAAGGACGGGAGGAAAGAACAAGGAGGAAGGACGGGAGGAAAGAACAAGGAGGAAGGACGGGAGGAAAGAACAAGGAGGAAGGACGGGAGGAAAGAACAAGGAGGAAGGACGGGAGGAAAGAACAAGGAGGAAGGACGGGAGGAAAGAACAAGGAGGAAGGACGGGAGGAAAGAACAAGGAGGAAGGACGGGAGGAAAGAACAAGGAGGAAGGACGGGAGGAAAGAACAAGGAGGAAGGACGGGAGGAAAGAACAAGGAGGAAGGACGGGAGGAAAGAACAAGAAGGAAGGACGGGAGGAAAGAACAAGAAGGGAGGCCGGGAGGAAAGAACAAGAAGGAAGGCCGGGAGGAAAGAACAAGAAGGAAGGCCGGGAGGAAAGAACAAGAAGGAAGGCCGGGAGGAAAGAACAAGAAGGAAGGCCGGGAGGAAAGAACAAGAAGGAAGGCCGGGAGGAAAGAACAAGAAGGAAGGCCGGGAGGAAAGAACAAGAAGGAAGGCCGGGAGGAAAGAACAAGAAGGAAGGCCGGGAGGAAAGAACAAGAAGGAAGGCCGGGAGGAAAGAACAAGAAGGAAGGCCGGGAGGAAAGAACAAGAAGGAAGGACGGGAGGAAAGAAAAAGGAAGGAAGGACGGGAGGAAAGAAAAAGGAAGGAAGGACGGGAGGAAAGAAAAAGGAAAGACGGGAGGAAAGAAAAAGAAGGAAGGACGGGAGGAAAGAACAAGAAGGAAGGACGGGAGGAAAGAACAAGAAGGGAGGACGGCAGGAAAGAAAAAGAAGGAAGGACGGGAGGAAAGAAAAAGAAGGAAGGACGGGAGGAAAGAAAAAGGAGGAAGGACGGGAGGAAAGAAAAAGGAAGAAGGACGGGAGGAAAGAAAAAAGAAGAAGGACGGGAGGAAAGAAAAAAAGAGGAAGGACGGCAGGAAAGAAAAAGGAAAAAAAGGAGGAAAAAAGGAAGGAAAAGAAAAAGGAGGAAGGACGGCAGGAAAGAAAAAGGAAGAAAAGGAGGAAAAAAGGAGGGAAAAGAAAAAGGAGGAAGGACGGCAGGAAAGAAAAAGGAAGAAAAGGAGGAAAAAAGGAAGGAAAAGAAAAAGGAGGAAGGACGGCAGGAAAGAAAAAGGAAGAAAAGGAGGAAAAAAGGAGGGAAAAGAAAAAGGAGGAAGGACGGCAGGAAAGAAAAAGGAAAAAAAGGAGGAAGGACGGCAGGAAAGAAAAAGGAAAAAAAGGAGGAAGGACGGCAGGAAAGAAAAAGGAAAAAAAGGAGGAAGGACGGCAGGAAAAGAAAAAGGAGGAAGGACGGCAGGAAAAGAAAAAGGAGGAAGGACGGCAGGAAAAAAAAAGGAGGAAGGACGGCAGGAAAGAAAAAGGAGGAAGGACGGCAGGAAAGAAAAAGGAGGAAGGACGGCAGGAAAGAAAAAGGAGGAAGGACGGCAGGAAAGAAAAAGGAAGGACAGGAGGAAAGACAAAGGAAGGAAGGAAGGGAGGAAAGAAAAAGAGCAAGGAAAGAAGAAAAAGAGCAAGGAAAGAAGAAAAAGAGCAAGGAAGAACGAAAAAGCGAGAAAGGAAGAACGAAAAAGCGAGAAAGGAAGAAAGAAAAGAAGAAATGAAAGAAAGGAAGGAAGAAGGAGGAAGAAAATGGAAGACAATGAACGGATTAAAAAGGAGGAAGGACGGCAGGAAAGAAAATGGAAGGTAGGAAGGGAGGAAAGAAAAAGGAATGAAAGAAGGGAGGGGGAAAAAAGAAAGAAAAAGGAAGCAAGACAAAAAAGGAAGGAAGGAAATAAAAAGGAGGAAGGATAGAAGGAAATAAAATGGAAGGAAGAAAAGGGGAGGGAAAAGGGGAGGAAGGAAGGAAGAAAAGGGGAGGGAAAAGGGGAGGAAGGAAGGAAGAAAAGGGGAGGGAAAAGGGAGGAAGGAAGGAAGAAAAGGGGAGGGAAAAGGGGAGGAAGGAAGGAAGAAAAGGGGAGGGAAAAGGGGAGGAAGGAAGGAAGAAAAGGGGAGGGAAAAGGGGAGGAAGGAAGGAAGAAAAGGGGAGGGAAAAGGGGAGGAAGGAAGGAAGAAAAGGGGAGGGAAAAGGGGAGGAAGGAAGGAAGAAAAGGGGAGGGAAAAGGGGAGGAAGGAAGGAAGAAAAGGGGAGGGAAAAGGGGAGGAAGGAAGGAAGAAAAGGGGAGGGAAAAGGGGAGGAAGGAAGGAAGAAAAGGGGAGGGAAAAGGGGAGGAAGGAAGGAAGAAAGGGGGAGGGAAAAGGGGAGGAAGGAAGGAAGGAAGAAAAGGGGAGGGAAAAGGGGAGGAAGGAAGGAAGGAAGAAAAGGGGAGGGAAAAGGGGAGGAAGGAAGGAAGAAAAGGGGAGGGAAAAGGGGAGGAAGGAAGGAAGAAAAGGGGAGGGAAAAGGGGAGGAAGGAAGGAAGAAAAGGGGAGGGAAAAGGGGAGGAAGGAAGGAAGAAAAGGGGAGGGAAAAGGGGAGGAAGGAAGGAATAAAAGGGGAGGGAAAAGGGGAGGAAGGAAGGAAGGAAGGAAGAAAAGGGGAGGGAAAAGGGGAGGAAGGAAGGAAGAAAAGGGGAGGGAAAAGGGGAGGAAGGAAGGAAGAAAAGGGGAGGGAAAAGGGGAGGAAGGAAGGAAGAAAAGGGGAGGGAAAAGGGGAGGAAGGAAAGAAGAAAAGGGGAGGGAAAAGGGGAGGAAGGAAGGAAGAAAAGGGGAGGGAAAAGGGGAGGAAGGTAGGAAGAAAAGGGGAGGGAAAAGGGGAGGAAGGAAGGAAGAAAAGAGGAGGAAGGAAGGAAGAAAAGAGGAGGAAGGAAGGAAGAAAAGGGGAAGAAAAAGAGAGGAAGGAAGAAAAAGACTGCGACAGGCAGAGAGAGAAAAAGACTGCGACAGGCAGAGAGAGACAGAGACTGCGACAGGCAGAGAGAGACAGAGACTGCGACAGGCAGAGAGAGACAGAGACTGCGACAGGCAGAGAGAGACAGAGACTGCGACAGGCAGAGAGAGACAGAGACTGCGACAGGCAGAGAGAGACAGAGACTGCGACAGACAGAGAGAGACAGAGACTGCGACAGGCAGAGAGAGACAGAGACTGCGACAGGCAGAGAGAGACAGAGACTGCGACAGGCAGAGAGAGACAGAGACTGCGACAGGCAGAGAGAGACAGAGACTGCGACAGGCAGAGAGACACACAGAGACTGCGACAGGCAGAGAGACACACAGAGACTGCGACAGGCAGAGAGACACACAGAGACTGCGACAGGCAGAGAGACACACAGAGACTGCGACAGGCAGAGAGACACACAGAGACTGCGACAGGCAGAGAGACACACAGAGACTGCGACAGGCAGAGAGACACACAGAGACTGCGACAGGCAGAGAGACACACAGAGACTGCGACAGGCAGAGAGACACACAGAGACTGCGACAGGCAGAGAGACACACAGAGACTGCGACAGGCAGAGAGACACACAGAGACTGCGACAGGCAGAGAGACACACAGAGACTGCGACAGGCAGAGAGACACACAGAGACTGCGACAGGCAGAGAGACACACAGAGACTGCGACAGGCAGAGAGACACACAGAGACTGCGACAGGCAGAGACACACACAGAGACTGCGACAGGCAGAGACACACACAGAGACTGCGACAGGCAGAGACACACACAGAGACTGCGACAGGCAGAGACACACACAGAGACTGCGACAGGCAGAGACACACACAGAGACTGCGACAGGCAGAGACACACACAGAGACTGCGACAGGCAGAGACACACACAGAGACTGCGACAGGCAGAGACACACACAGAGACTGCGACAGGCAGAGACACACAGAGACTGCGACAGGCAGAGACACACAGAGACTGCGACAGGCAGAGACACACAGAGACTGCGACAGGCAGAGACACACAGAGACTGCGACAGGCAGAGACACACAGAGACTGCGACAGGCAGAGACACACAGAGACTGCGACAGGCAGAGACACACAGAGACTGCGACAGGCAGAGACACACAGAGACTGCGACAGGCAGAGACACACAGAGACTGCGACAGGCAGAGACACACAGAGACTGCGACAGGCAGAGACACACAGAGACTGCGACAGGCAGAGACACACAGAGACTGCGACAGGCAGAGACACACAGAGACTGCGACAGGCAGAGACACACAGAGACTGCGACAGGCAGAGACACACAGAGACTGCGACAGGCAGAGACACACAGAGACTGCGACAGGCAGAGACACACAGAGACTGCGACAGGCAGAGACACACAGAGACTGCGACAGGCAGAGACACACAGAGACTGCGACAGGCAGAGACACACAGAGACTGCGACAGGCAGAGACACACAGAGACTGCGACAGGCAGAGACACACAGAGACTGCGACAGGCAGAGACACACAGAGACTGCGACAGGCAGAGACACACAGAGACTGCGACAGGCAGAGACACACAGAGACTGCGACAGGCAGAGACACACAGAGACTGCGACAGGCAGAGACACACAGAGACTGCGACAGGCAGAGACACACAGAGACTGCGACAGGCAGAGACACACAGACTGCGACAGGCAGAGACAGGCAGCGATAAAGAAAAACAGACAAATAATGAGACGATAAGATGGAAAGGATAAGAGATTATATGAGGACCGGTTCTGTACTTCTCTTACAGTGTATTACCTATAACACTGTGTAAAATAAGGATATTACGTTATGTTCTAGCCTTGTGCTGCATTATATTAAATCTCAGACCTTTTATGCTATATTATTACATTAGACTTTTATGGTGTATTAGTTGTTTGATGACTATATATTTTTCACAATGTGCTGTCACAGCGCCCGATAAATCTATATTGACCATGTCCAGAAGTGCAAGAAGGTCCAGTGTAAATGAGAGGCCTGCCTGCAGAGCTCCTGCTGAGAGTCATCCACCAGTTCTGCAGGGCTCCTGCCTCCTCTGAGGCTCCAAAGAATGGCAATCAATAGCCGTGTTTCCCCTTCCTGCCCCCCCCCCCCCTTCCCTTTTTCTGGGCGAAGTCTGTAAATCTTTAAACAAGTAGATTACAAGACAGAAGCTGACAGACAACAAAACCAGCGCTTCCCACAGGAAAAGACATCAGAAGTGGACCTATTCAGGGCTAATGCCTGGGAGTGACGCTGATGGATGGCCGTCATCAGTCTTCAGGCCTGGGATAAGGGTGGAGGTGCAGGGCTTGGCGGGGCGGCGGGGGCACAGCTCCTGCTGCTCAGGTTGGCGCCACCTGCTCTACAACGTGTGAGCCTTTCACAACATCTAATTAGGCAGCAGGAGACCTGCAGGTCTGTGGGACAACCTCATGGCCCCTCCAGTGTCGCTGCCCCAGCTCTGAACTTATAACAAGTCTACCAAATTCTGGACTATAATAGTCAGGGACTGGAACCACCGCCCCTCTACATCATGCAAGAAGTCCATCAAATGTCTTATTAACCCCTTCACACCCAGAGCGTACATCTTCATCCCAGGCATGTCGGGTTTGTATGAAGCAGGAACAGCAGCAGATTGCGCTCCACACACGGTGTGTCCCAGCCACGATCTGTGACATTTGAATACTCAAATCAATGTTTGGGGGTCTTGAATGTCACCCCCCCATCCCCTTATCGAAGAGATTGCAAGGTGCAGTTCGGTTGTAATAGCAGCTTGAGGTCTTCTGAAGGCCCCAGGAGGGGTCATAACTGATTGTCAATTAAGCCATATCTGTGGCACTTCTTTATAGACTGCCTATCAAAACACACTATAAGGCAATACAATGGTATTGTTTTCTACTTAATGAGCAAACTTTCACAAGTTTAAGTCCAGTATGAGACTGAAAAAAAAGTAAAAATGAGTAAAAAAGGAGGGAAAGAAAAAAACAACAACGCTTTAATCGTTGTAGTGATACTGACCAACAGAATAAAGCTGGTATTTTTGCCCCTTCACGCACACGTCAAGGGAAAATGCAAGAGTTATGATTCTTTATTCTACAGTGGGGAGGAACAAAAAAAAGGTCAGCGTCGTTATGAGGTTAAAGGGAAGCTTCATCAGGGTTTTACAGCTTGTGCGGCCATTTCCTATACTGGATCTTGGAATTCCATTGAAATTACCGGTAGGTCATATACACGGCTATATACCTGCCTGAAGGTAACATGCAGGTTCTCGCCAACACCGTCTGTCAGAATTAGTTTTTAGAAAATGAAGGGTTAACTAATTAAAGGGGTTGTCCTTTCTAGAAACTTTGACTTTCACTTCTGCCCCATATCCCTGCTATTGGACACATTATGGAATTGTGCAAGGTGTACTTACTTTCACACTCCTTGACATCCAGATTAAACTGCTGCAAGGCCCCCATTGTGATCTGCTTGACGTCAGCTTCCAGGAGCAGCTGCATCAGAGAGGTGGAGAGGTGTTTGCAGGCAGACATACAGGCCGTCTGGGCAACCTTACCCTGCAAGACAGAGAACACGTGGCAGTCAGTCATGTCGGGGGTTGTAGTGCTCCATGTGTGATGGGATGCATTATGGTCATGCTGGGGGTTATAGTATAGAAAAAGTGATTACAAGCTAAATGTCACTTACTCTCTAGAGAGTTAAAGGAAAATACTGCAAATACCAGTGGAGTAGCCTCGATGGGGAAACCGGCGAAGAGGAAGAACCTCGATGGGGAAACCGGCGAAGAGGAAGAACCTCGATAGGAAAGAAGAAGAGGAAGAACCCTCGATAGGAAAGAAGAAGAGGAAGAACCCACGATAGGAAAGAAGAAGAGGAAGAACCCACGATAGGAAAGAAGAAGAGGAAGAACCCACGATAGGAAAGAAGAAGAGGAAGAACCCACGATAGGAAAGAAAAAGAGGAAGAACCCACGATAGGAAAGAAAAAGAGGAAGAACCTCAATAGGAAAGAAGAGAGAGAACCTTGATACAGCAGTAAAAAACCGAAGGAGACAACGAAAAAGACCTCGATAATAACCTCGATACGGAAGTAGATGAAGAAGAGAAAGTCGGCAAAGTAGAACCTCGATACGGAAAACAAAGAAGTTGAAGAACCTCAGTAAGGAAGAAGAGGAGCAAGAACCTCAGTAAGGAAAAAGAAGAGCAAGAACCTCAGTAAGGAAAAAGAAGAGCAAGAACCTCAGTAAGGAAAAAGAAGAGCAAGAACCTCAGTAAGGAAAAAGAAGAGCAAGAACCTCAGTAAGGAAAAAGAAGAGCAAGAACCCCAGTAAGGAAAAAGAAGAGCAAGAACCCCAGTAAGGAAAAAGAAGAGCAAGAACCTCAGTAAGGAAAAAGAAGAGGCAGAACCTCAGTAAGGAAATAGAAGAGCAAGAACCTCAGTAAGGAAAAAGAAGAGCAAGAACCTCAGTAAGGAAAAAGAAGAGCAAGAACCTCAGTAAGGAAAAAGAAGAGCAAGAACCTCAGTAAGGAAAAAGAAGAGCAAGAACCTCAGTAAGGAAAAAGAAGAGCAAGAACCTCAGTAAGGAAAAAGAAGAGCAAGAACCTCAGTAAGGAAAAAGAAGAGCAAGAACCTCAGTAAGGAAAAAGAAGAGCAAGAACCTCAGTAAGGAAAAAGAAGAGCAAGAACCTCAGTAAGGAAATAGAAGAGCAAGAACCTCAGTAAGGAAAAAGAAGAGCAAGAACCTCAGTAAGGAAAAAGAAGAGCAAGAACCTCAGTAAGGAAAAAGAAGAGGCAGAAGCTCAGTAAGGAAAAAGAAGAGGCAGAAGCTCAGTAAGGAAAAAGAAGAGGCAGAAGCTCAGTAAGGAAAAAGAAGAGGCAGAAGCTCAGTAAGGAAAAAGAAGAGGCAGAAGCTCAGTAAGGAAAAAGAAGAGGCAGAAGCTCAGTAAGGAAAAAGAAGAGGCAGAAGCTCAGTAAGGAAAAAGAAGAGGCAGAAGCTCAGTAAGGAAAAAGAAGAGGCAGAAGCTCAGTAAGGAAAAAGAAGAGGCAGAAGCTCAGTAAGGAAAAAGAAGAGGCAGAAGCTCAGTAAGGAAAAAGAAGAGGCAGAAGCTCAGTAAGGAAAAAGAAGAGGCAGAAGCTCAGTAAGGAAAAAGAAGAGGCAGAAGCTCAGTAAGGAAAAAGAAGAGGCAGAAGCTCAGTAAGGAAAAAGAAGAGGCAGAAGCTCAGTAAGGAAAAAGAAGAGGCAGAAGCTCAGTAAGGAAAAAGAAGAGGCAGAAGCTCAGTAAGGAAAAAGAAGAGGCAGAAGCTCAGTAAGGAAAAAGAAGAGGCAGAAGCTCAGTAAGGAAAAAGAAGAGGCAGAAGCTCAGTAAGGAAAAAGAAGAGGCAGAAGCTCAGTAAGGAAAAAGAAGAGGCAGAAGCTCAGTAAGGAAAAAGAAGAGGCAGAAGCTCAGTAAGGAAAAAGAAGAGGCAGAAGCTCAGTAAGGAAAAAGAAGAGGCAGAAGCTCAGTAAGGAAAAAGAAGAGGCAGAAGCTCAGTAAGGAAAAAGAAGAGGCAGAAGCTCAGTAAGGAAAAAGAAGAGGCAGAAGCTCAGTAAGGAAAAAGAAGAGGCAGAAGCTCAGTAAGGAAAAAGAAGAGGCAGAAGCTCAGTAAGGAAAAAGAAAAGGCAGAAGCTCAGTAAGGAAAAAGAAGAGGCAGAACCTCAGTAAGGAAGAAAAAGAGGCAGAACCTCAGTAAGGAAGAAAAAGAGGCAGAACCTCAGTAAGGAAGAAAAAGAGGCAGAACCTCAGTAAGGAAGAAAAAGAGGCAGAACCTCAGTAAGGAAGAAAAAGAGGCAGAACCTCAGTAAGGAAGAAAAAGAGGCAGAACCTCAGTAAGGAAGAAAAAGAGGCAGAACCTCAGTAAGGAACAATTAAAGAGAACTACCTTATCCAACTTGTGCGGGAGCCAACTAGAGGGAGGGCCATTCTGGGCTTATTAACCAATAGACCCGACAGAATCATGGGGGTGCAGGTTGAGGGACATTTGGCAAATAGTGATCACAATAAAAATAATTTCCAGTCATTCAATAGGAAGCCTTATCAGGGAGCGACAAAAAAAACTAAACTTTAGCAAAGCAAAATTTGATCAGCTGAGATTTGCTCTCGGAAACATTAAATGGGACAATGTCCTCAAAAATAACAATACAGATGACAAATGGGAGAAGTTCAAAAACATCTTTAATACCCCACATGAGCAGTTCATACCCACCAAAAATAAAGAACTACGAACAAAAGGAAACAAATGTGGCTCAATAAGACCGTAAGGGGGGCAATAAGTGAAAAAAAAGAAAGAAAGCATTTAAATTACTAAAAGAAGAAGGCAGCAAAGCAGCGCTGAAAACATACAGGGGAAAAAAAACTAAATATCTAAGGAAAAGATAAAAACTGACAAGGAGGTAGCAGAGAGACTGACTGACAAACATTAGAACTGAAAGCATTGGCCCTTTAACAAATAATGCAGGATCTAGTAAATAGTTTTTTCTCGAGTATAAAAACGAGAAAAAAATATTTGTCACACAAGATGCAACGCGGTAAAATGAACCCCCCAGTAAATATCACCTGCCTAACACAGCAGGAAGTGCAGAGACGGCAAAAAAATAAATAAAAATCGACCAATCGAATGCACCCAAGGGTTGTAAGGGACCTAAGTGGCGTGATAGAAAAACCGCTATTTCTTATATTTAGAGACTATTGAGATCGGGGATATACCACTGGATTGACGCATGGCAAATGTGGTTCCAATATACAAAAAGGGGTCAAGAAGAGAGCCTGGTAAGGAGTTTCTGAGAGACGCCATTCTAGAATACCTCAAGGAAACCAACGGAATAACTCCTCATCAACATGGGTTCATGAAGGGTCGATCATGTCAGACCAATATGATCAGCTTCTACAACTAAGTAAGTTCTAGGCTGGAACATTCTTCTTTAAAATTATTTTTCTAATAGGAATTCTATAGTTTAAGGTAATATAGGCTGATATAGGCGTATATATAATTTTATACGGTTGAAGTTTATACAATGGGATGGTAAAACATATATCACAGTCTAGGTACTAATAGAGTCCAGGATAGAAGGAGTTAACATCCAGCTGTGGTGTTTGATTTTAATTGCACATACTTTTTAAGGAAGTTGCGTATGTAGTTACTACAAGGTGATCAAGGCTCTGCCGACAACTGAAACGCCTCCTTGTTTTTAGCTGGATATGTAAAAGCACCAATAAAGCAAGACAGATCCTTTTCTTTAATTTGAGTCAGCCTTTTTTCCTTGGACCTGGGAGAGTCTACTGATCTCGTATATCTGGACTTCTCTAAAGCATTTGACACCGTGCCACATAAGGGGCTGATATATAAAATGAGAAGCTCGGATTGGGTGAAAACCTGTGTATCTGGGTAAAGAACTGGCTCAGAGATAGAAAGCAGAGGGGGGTAATAAATGGTTCGTACTCTGATTGGGCCACAGTCACTAGTGGGGGCCACAGGGTTCAGTATTAGGCCCCATTCTGTTCAATATATCTATCAACGACCTGATAGAGGGGCTGCACAGCAAAATATCAATATTTGCAGAAGATACAAAATTATACAAGAGAATTACAACTACAAGATACTACAACTTATCTATAAGACACAGACCTAATAAAGGGGAGGAGGTGTTGTGTTGTATGTTAGGAGAACATTCATCTCCACAGAGATTCAAGCTTCAGAGCTGGGAGTTCTGTAGAAACTGTTTGGGTAAGAATACAAGGAGAGAACAACAGAAAGGACACCATTGTAGGCATTTGCTATAGGCCGCCTGGACAAGCAGAAGATATGGAGGAACTCTATCTACATCACATGGCCAAGCTCTCAAAGAAGCCCAACATAGGGATCATGGGAGATTTTATCTAGTCAGACATTTGTTGGGAATCTCTCAGGTAAAAGTTATGGATCCAACAGATTCTTATCCGCTCTTGTGACAACTTTATCTTCCAGAAGGCAGAAGAGAAAACAAGGGGATCTGCTATCTTGGCCCTAATTCTTACCAACAGGGAGGGAATGGTTGAGGGAGTAAGGGTGGCTGGGACCTTAGGAGGCAGTGATCATGATATCCTTGGATGTTGGATAACAAGGGGAGGAAGACCTGAGAAGACTCAGACCTCAAGGTTGGATTTCAGAAAGGAAGATTTTACTGAACTCAGAAAGAGGGTAGGAAGAATCCAATGGCTGGATGTTCTTAAGGACAGAAATGTCCAAGGAGGTTTGGAAAAATTGTGAAATGAGATTCTCAAAGCACAATCGTTACCAACCCCTAAAGAAGGAAGAATGGGAAACATTTGAAGAGACCAGGATGGATGAACACCCGCCCCAGTTTTTGGCTACTCCCCGCTGTGACGTGCTTGTTTTGGCCCCTCCCCCCGTAGCACGCACGTCAAATTTTTTGGCTGGTTGGCGAGAGAGAGAGAGAAAGAGAGAGATGAACCCCCCCCCCCCCCACCTCACCCCCCAAAAAAGCTCAGGACCCAGCAGCCCACATACAAAAATGCTCGAGTCTCCCACTGTAGTCAATGGGGTTCGTTACATGAGTATAGAGCTCTCGAATTTTACGAAAAGCTCAACTCGAATAACGAGGACCCAAGCATTTGGGTGCTTACTCATCTCTAATGCTATTGGATGCTTAGCACAAGATCAAAATGGTGAATTGGTTAAGAATGATGCTGAGAAGGCCGAACTTTAAAATTCCTATTTTGTATCTGTTTTCTCTCAGAAAGTAGATGTAACATCAACTGATCTTCCCTGTGCTATTGGGGGAATAAAAGAATGCATGCTATCTGTAAGCAGAGAGATGGTGAGGCAACACTTAGCTAACTTAGATGAATTCAAGTCTCAAGGTCCAGATGAATTACATCCTAGGATACTAAAGGAAGCAGCGGAGGTAATTGCTGAACCACTCGCCATAATCTTTGAAAATTCCTGGAGAACAGGAGAAGTCCCAGAAGATTGGAAAATGGCAAATGTTTTCCCTATCTTCAAAAAAGGGGAGAAGGTGGATCCAGGAAACTACAGGCCTGTGAGCCTGACTTCTATACCGGGAAAGATCTTTGACCAAATTATTAAACAGCATGCATGCAAGTACTTGGATGAGAATGGAGTAATTAACCAGAGCCAGCATGGGTTTGTAACAAACAAGTCATGCCAGACAAATCTGATTTCCTTCTATGACAGAATCACCGACTGGGTTGATCAGGGATATATGGTGGATATAGTTTATCTTGACTTTAGTAAAGCATTTGACAAAGTATCTCATACCATTCTTATTGATGAAATGACCAAATCTGGGATTGACAAGGCAACTGTTAGGTGGATTCACAACTGGCTGAGTGATCATACTCAAAAGAGTGGTCATAAATGGCTGCACATCCAAGTGGAAGAATGTATCAAGTGGGGACCACAAGGCTCTGTCCTGGGCCCAGTGTTGGTCAACATTGTTATAAATGATCTGGAGGAGGGAATTGTGGGAAACTGATCAAATGTGCTGATGACACAAAGCTAGGAGGGATAGCTAACACTAAGGAAGAGAGAGTATTCAAAAAGATCTAGAAAAGCTTGCACAGTTGTGGGCGACTAACAGAATGGTATTTAACAAGGAGAAATACAAAGTCCTACATCTGGGCAAGAAAAATGACAAAAGCACATACAGAATGGGAGGAATTGAGCTAAGCAGCAGCACATGTGGAAAATACTTGGGTATACTAATAGATCATAGACTGAACATGAGTCAACAATGTGATGCAGCAGCCAAAAAGGGAAGCCCAATTCTGGGATGTATTAAGAGAAGCAGAGAGTCTAGATCACGTGAGGTCATTATCCCCCTCTACTCTTCCTGAGTCAGACCTCATCTGGAATACTGGGTCCAGTTCTGGGGACCCCACTCTAAGAAAGACAGACAAGCTGGAGCAAGTTCATAGAAGAGTTACTGCGCACAGTTCTGGTCACCAGAACTCAGAAAAGATGTTGCAATGCTTGAGGAGTTTCAAAGAAGGGCAACTAAACTAATAAACGGACTGGGAGGACTGGAATACCCAGAGAGGCATCAAAATTGGGATTATTAACCCCAGAAAAAAAAAAAGCTAAGGGGCGACCAAATAACTGTATAAATCCATGAGGGGACGATACAAGGATCTCTCCCATGATCTGTTTATACCCAGGACTGCGGCAGTAACGAGAGGGCATCCGCTACATTTAGAGGAAAGCAAGTTTCATCCCCAACACAGAAGGGGGTTCTTTACTGTAAGAGCAGTGAGACTGTGGAACTCTCTGCCTGAGGATGTGGTGATGGTAGAATCCATAGAGAAGTTAAAAAGGGGACAAATGTTTTTAGAACAGCACAACATTAGAGGATATAAACATTAAATAACCAGAAGGGTTGTTCATCTCAAATGTTGCGCCCGGGATTACTCTGACTACAGAGTTGGGAAGGAAGTTTTTCCCCCCAGAATGAGGATAAATTGGCTTCTGCTCAAAGTTTTTTTTGCCTTCCTCTGGATGAACAAGGGGAGGGGGTGGAGGGAGAACAGGCTGAGCTAGATGGACATTTGTCTGTTTTCAGCCCAGCATCCTATGTTACTATGACTAGAAGGGGGCCGGCTCGGTTTTCGGCCCGGCTCCCAGCTTTTTACAGGATGAAATAGTGTAGCATGCTTTTAAATGGAATTTAGCAACAGAGGTTTTGAAGAGAAAGAGGGGCAGAAACAAGGGAGACCCTCAATAAGAGGAAGACCCTAAAATAAGGTGAAGGAGGGAGACCCTCAATAAGAAGGAGGAGGAAGAGGAGGCGTAAAAACCTCAACAAGAAGGAGGAGGAACGTCAGTAATGAAGAACCTCCTTGATAGAGGAGAAAAGGGATGAGGCTGGGGATCGGCTTTATTGTATCACTAGAAGCTTTAATCCAACCGACGACTGAGAAGAGAGAAGCAGAAAACATGTAGCTGCTGAACAGCCATGTGGAAACCTCCCAACCATGGAGCCCCATCACCTCTGCACATGGCCACTGTCTAGTACCTCCACACCGCGCAGCGATCGCCCCAGCGTCAGACCGCACGTACTTTAATAGCTGTACTGTTTTAGCGCTATCAGACTGAAGTCATGACTGCAGTACCATCTTGTGCCATCTGTCGAGGGCCAGACTCCACAAAACCTCTGAAGTGCCCAGTGATATCCTTACAAGACGGCAGCAGCAGCTCCAGTAAGTTGCTTGGTGCGGCCTTCTTAGATCGGACTTGTTTCTCTCGATCAGATAAATCCCCTCCTCCCCTCTTTGCGCTCCCGGTCCTGTACAGTTTTTGCAGTGCGACCGGCTGCATTATCTTGTCAATAGAGGGCACTGCCATTAGGAAATCCCACCACCATGAAGGGGGTAACGGGGCTCAATTCACTCCCAAGGCGTTAGACAGGGGTGACATGAGCACACTGATGAGCGGCATGATCCGACACCTTTCCATCATCACCAGCAGAGGCTTAACCAGTACACTGTCCTCTGCGGGGTCGCACCACATGGGTGGCCTGCACTCCACATCAATGGGCTTGCGCAGTTAAGAACCTGTCGCCAGGGGTCCTTCCTTGGACCCAGTTTGGTAGGTACTGACCACTACATACCACGCAGACTCTACAAGTCCCACCCTTCTGCTGCGCTCTGACCAGTCGTCTGTGGTCCTTGTCACTCACTCTGACCAGTCGTCTGTGGTCCTTGTCACTCACTCTGACCAGTCGTCTGTGGTCCTTGTCACTCGCTCTGACCAGTCGTCTGTGGTCCTTGTCACTCGCTCTGACCAGTCGTCTGTGGTCCTTGTCACTCGCTCTGACCAGTCGTCTGTGGTCCTTGTCACTCGCTCTGACCAGTCGTCTGTGGTCCTTGTCACTCGCTCTGACCAGTCGTCTGTGGTCCTTTTCACTCGCTCTGACCAGTCGTCTGTGGTCCTTGTCACTCACTCTGACCAGTCGTCTGTGGTCCTTTTCACTCGCTCTGACCAGTCGTCTGTGGTCCTCGTCACTCGCTCTGATCCTTACACTGCTTCCAACATGAACAGCTGACTAATCTGTGGCCACCCAGCATATCCCCCCCGACAGATAGTCAGCGGTATTCACTTCCCGGCAGTGGTTATGCAGCGGCTGATCGGTGGAGGCCGCTAATATAAATCCGTGCAGCTCCCAAATATAGCCGGCGTTTCTAGATCCGGACGCCGAGGCCCGCGTGTATGAAGGTGTTCACAACAGATATTTGTCAAAAACCGTGCCAGGATTAAGGCACAAGGCGTTGTAGAAAAATGCATAGTTTGCGCCAAAAAAAGAAAAAGATTTTACAAGCTCGTCAATTCCACCCCAAATAAGTGGGCGTGGCCAGCTCTGCCTAGTTATCCAACAGTATTTATGAAGCATTACTACAAGTATCAGTAGAACGTGGTGCTGATAGAACCAACGGAGGTTGGGGTGAATGAGGAGGCTTTGGTGCACACAGCTGGCCACACAATAGCTCCATTTTTCTTGATTTTTTCCCCAATATTTTTGTTTTGGCGCCTGCAGCGCGGCTGTGTGAATCAGGCCACATTTTCCCCATTTTTGATGCAGCATCGGTTGTGCTGAACCTAAACCTCTGTGAGGAGCAACTTGGGAAAATTTGACACAATTTAGGACTGTCAAGCTCTAAAAAGAATTGGCGCAATCTACAGAACAGGGGCCATTGTGCGTGTGCGATCCTGTCTACACAGAGCCCACGTCGGCCATTGTGCGTGTGCGATCCTGTCTACACAGAGCCCACGTCGGCCATTGTGCGTGTGCGATCCTGTCTACACAGAGCCCACGTCAGCCATTGTGCGTGTGCGATCCTGTCTATACAGAGCCCACGTTGGCCATTGTGCGCGTGCGATCCTGTCTATACAGAGCCCACGTCGGCCATTGTGCGTGTGCGATCCTGTCTATACAGAGCCCACGTCGGCCATTGTGCGTGTGCGATCCTGTCTATACAGAGCCCACGTCGGCCATTGTGCGCGTGCGATCCTGTCTATACAGAGCCCACGTCGGCCATTGTGCGCGTGCGATCCTGTCTATACAGAGCCCACGTCGGCCATTGTGCGTGTGCGATCCTGTCTACACAGAGCCCACGTCGGCCATTGTGCGTGTGCGATCCTGTCTACACAGAGCCCACGTCGGCCATTGTGCGTGTGCGATCCTGTCTACACAGAGCCCACGTCAGCCATTGTGCGTGTGCGATCCTGTCTATACAGAGCCCACGTTGGCCATTGTGCGCGTGCGATCCTGTCTATACAGAGCCCACGTCGGCCATTGTGCGTGTGCGATCCTGTCTATACAGAGCCCACGTCGGCCATTGTGCGTGTGCGATCCTGTCTATACAGAGCCCACGTCGGCCATTGTGCGCGTGCGATCCTGTCTATACAGAGCCCACGTCGGCCATTGTGCGTGTGCGATCCTGTCTATACAGAGCCCACGTCGGCCATTGTGCGTGTGCGATCCTGTCTATACAGAGCCCACGTCGGCCATTGTGCATGTGCGATCCTGTCTATACAGAGCCCACGTCGGCCATTGTGCGTGTGCGATCCCGTCTATACAGAGCCCACGTCGGCCATTGTGCGTGTGCGATCCCGTCTATACAGAGCCCACGTCGGCCATTGTGCGTGTGCGATCCTGTCTATACAGAGCCCACGTCGGCCATTGTGCGTGTGCGATCCTGTCTGTACAGAGCCCACCCCCGAGGCCTGGGTGTCGGCAGTCGCCGCACTTCTACTCTCCGCTAGCGTTCAGTGTTTAAGTGAAGAAATATGTCATCCATCAGACAGAATGGCGGCTGCGGACGGAGGCTTCCTGCAGAACACGTCTCCTATCAAAGAGCTCGTTAAAGGCCACTTTACTGCCTGACAGACGGAATAAACAGTCATTAATCTGCAGGCTGGAAGCGGCTCCTCAGGAGCGAGTGGGGGGGGGACTCGCAGAAGCTACATGGTCCTGCCCATCTGAGGGCGCCGTGACACGGCGGAGAACCGCACACTCCAAACTGCGTCGCGCACCAAGGCATCAGCATACTGCCATCACTTCAGGACAGGACAGGGGGTATGCACAAGTCTCCTACTTGCATTGCCCCGGGTTATCTCCTCGCCTGGCGCGGGGTGCGGTAAGACGGTTTCTTGAAGTTCTGCGGCTTGTTAACACTTGTATTTAAATCCTTGGTATTTCGAAGAACGCGCCCGCTGTCGGAGAACACCCCCCCCCCCCCCCAACACAACGTGCACTAAACATCTTGGCCCCGTTCTGCTGACACAGCTGAGGGTTTGTACCAGCGCACCAACATAGGGAAGAACTATGGGATCCAGGATAGGTGCCTGCACTGACACACTGTAACGAGCCCATCAGTTCTGCATCTATTATTAGATATTCATTAAGATTTTAATCATTTTTAAACAAAACCACAGCAAACATTGCCCACACCATGCATCACATCCACTACACGTAAGCTCCATCCTGGGCTTGGTAAACCAAGCCTTGTAGACCAAGCCCACGACTAATACAGCCCCAGAACCAAGCCCACGACTAATACAGCCCCAGAACCAAGCCCACGACTAATACAGCCCCAGAACCAAGCCCACGACTAATACAGCCCCAGAACCAAGCCCACGACTAATACAGCCCCAGAACCAAGCCCACGACTAATACAGCCCCAGAACCAAGCCCACGACTAATACAGCCCCAGAACCAAGCCACGACTATAATACAGCCCCAGAACCAAGCCGACGACTATAATACAGCCCCAGAACCAAGCCGACGACTATAATACAGCCCCAGAACCAAGCCGACGACTATAATACAGCCCCAGAACCAAGCCGACGACTATAATACAGCCCCAGAACCAAGCCCACGACTATACTACGGCCCCAGAACCAAGCCCACGACTATACTACGGCCCCAGAACCAAGCCCACGACTATACTACGGCCCCAGAACCAAGAACACGACTATACTACGGCCCCAGAACCAAGAACACGACTATACTACGGCCCCAGAACCAAGAACACGACTATACTACGGCCCCAGAACCAAGCCCATGACTTATACGGCGCCAGAACCAAGCCCATGACTTATACGGCGCCAGAACCAAGCCCATGACTTATACGGCGCCAGAACCAAGCCCATGACTTATACGGCGCCAGAACCAAGCCCATGACTTATACGGCGCCAGAACCAAGCCCATGACTTATACGGCGCCAGAACCAAGCCCATGACTTATACGGCGCCAGAACCAAGCCCATGACTTATACGGCGCCAGAACCAAGCCCATGACTTATACGGCGCCAGAACCAAGCCCATGACTTACAGTGCCAGAACCAAGCCCATGACTTATACAGCGCCAGAACCAAGCCCATGACTTATACAGCGCCAGAACCAAGCCCATGACTTATACAGCGCCAGACCCAAGTTCATGACTAATGCAGCCCCACACCCAAGCTCATGACTAAAGCAGCTCCACACCCAAGCTCATGTCAAATACAGCCCCACACGCAAACCCATGACAAACACAGCCCCAGAACCAAACCCATGACAAATACAGCCCCAGAACCAAGATCATGACAAATACAGCCCCAAGCCCATGACTAATACAGCCCCAGAACTAACCCAATGACTAATATAGCCCCAGAACCAAGCAAATTACAAATACAGCCCCAGAACCAAGCAAATTACAAATACAGCCCTAGAACCAAGCTCATGACAAATACAGCCCCAGAACCAAGCTCATGACAAATACAGCCACAGAAGCAAGCACATGACAAGCACAGCCCCAGACCCAAACTCATGGCAAATACAGCCCCAGACCCAAGCTCATGGCAAATACAGCCCCAGACCCAAGCTCATGGCAAATACAGCCCCAGACCCAAGCTCATGGCAAATACAGCCCCAGACCCAAGCTCATGGCAAATACAGCCCCAGACCCAAGCTCATGGCAAATACAGCCCCAGACCCAAGCTCATGGCAAATACAGCCCCATACCCAAGCTCATGACAAATACAGCCCCACACCCAAGCTCATGACAAATACAGCCCCACAGCCAAGCTCATGACAAATACAGCCCCACACCCAAGCTCATGACAAATACAGCCCCAGAACCAAGCTCATGACAAATACAGCCCCAAAACCACACTGATGACAAATACAGCCCCAGAAACAAGCTGATGACAAACACAGCCCCAGACCCAAGCTCATGACAAATACAGCCCCAGAACCAAGCTGATGACAAACACAGCCCCAGAAACAAGCCCATGACAAATACCGCTCCAGAAAGAAAACCCATGACTAATACAGCCCAAGAACTAAACCAATGACAAATACAGCCCCAGAAACAAGCTCATGACAAATACAGCCCCAGAAACAAGCTCATGACAAATACAGCCCCAGAAACAAGCTCATGAAAAATGCAGACCCAGAACCAAGCCCATGACTAATACCGCCCCAGAACCAAGCCCATGACTAATACAGCCCCAGAACCAAGCCCATGACTAATACAGCCCCACACCCAAGCTCATGACAAAAACAACCCCAGAACCAATGACTAATACAGCCCCAAATCCAAGCCCACGACTAATACAGCCCCAGAAACAAGCTCATAACTAATACAGCCCCAGAACCAAACCCATGACTAATACAGCCCCAGACCCAAGCTCATGACAAATACAGACACAGAACCAAACCCATGACAAATACAGCCACAGAACCAAGCTGATAACAAATACTGCCCCAGACCCAAGCTCATGATAAATACAGGTCCACAACTAAGCCCATGACTAATACAGCCCCAGACCCAAGCCCATGACAAATACAGCCCCAGAACCAAACCCATGACTAATACAGCCCCAGAACCAAACCCATGACTAATACAGCCCCAGAACCAAACCCATGACTAATACAGCCCCAGAACCAAACCCATGACTAATACAGCCCCAGAACCAAACCCATGACTAATACAGCCCCAGAACCAAACCCATGACTAATACAGCCCCAGAACCAGGCCCACGACTAATACAGCCCCAGAACCAAGCTCATGACTAATACAGCCCCAGAAACAAACCCATGACTAATACAGCCCCAGAACCAAGCAAATTAAAAATACAGCCCCAGAACCAAGCTCATGACAAACACAGCCCCAAAACCAAGCTGATGACAAATACTGCCCCAGACCCAAGCTCATGAAAAATACCGCCCAGACCCAAGCTCATGACAAATACTGCCCAGACCCAAGCTCATGACAAATACCGCCCAGACCCAAGCTCATGACAAATACCGCCCAGACCCAAGCTCATGACTAATACCGCCCAGACCCAAGCTCATGACAAATACCGCCCAGACCCAAGCTCATGACTAATACTGCCCCAGACCCAAGCTCATGACCAACACAGACCCAGACCCAAGTTCATGACAAATACAGCCCCAGACCCAAGCTCATGACAAATACGGCCCCACACCCAAGCTCATGACAAATACGGCCCCACACCCAAGCTCATGACAAACACAGCCCCAGAACCAAGCTCATGACAAACAGAGCCCCACACTCAAGCTCATGACAAACACAGCCCCAGACCCAAGCTCATGACAAACACAGCCCCAGACCCAAGCTCATGACAAACACAGCCCCACACCCAAGCTCATGACAAATACGGCCCCACACCCAAGCTCATGACAAATACAGCCCCAGAACCAAGCTCATGACAAATACAGAACCAAGCTCATGACAAATACAGACCCAAGCTCATGACAAATACAGCCCCAGAACCAAGGCCATGACTAATACAGCCCCAGAACCAAGCTCATGACTAATACAGCCCCAGAACCAAGCTCATGACTAATACAGCCCCAGAACCAAGGCCATGACTAATACAGCCCCAGAACCAAGGCCATGACTAATACAGCCCCAGAACCAAGGCCATGACTAATACAGCCCCAGAACCAAGCTCATGACTAATACAGCCCCAGAACCAAGCTCATGACTAATACAGCCCCAGAACCAAGCTCATGACTAATACAGCCCCAGAACCAAGGCCATGACTAGTACTGCCCAGACTCATGCTCATAATATAAATACAGCTGCACAGATTCTCAATGTTCAACCAGAACTGAAAGTGTCATCAGCTGATGTGCAATATCTGAAGAGGGACATTAAGGAAGAGGTGAACGCAGGGCATCAAGCCGAAATCCAAGCACATAAAATACGACCAGCGAGTCTCATGCCGGAATCTTCATTCTCTCGTCCGATTTTTGTAAAGCCAATGCTTACTGAGTCAATATGCTAGTCAGCAGGATTGCTTTACTGCAGGGCTTCTGAAGCCTTCTAGTTGTGACCTGGCATGGCGCCTCAATAGGAAGTCCACATCTCCCTCCTAACTGAACCTGGGCAGAGACGGGCCATTTATCATCTCTGGATGGGGAAGAACAAGCACATAAACTGCCTTGGATTCTAAAACGTGAACCCAAATGGGAAAATGTGCGCAGAGCAGCCTCTTAACACCAAAACACAATCCAAAGTGTGCTAAAGTGAAATGTGCACAAATAGGTCAACAGCTGAAACCCACCATCTCTGGCCGAATCACAGCAGACCTGCTGGTTGCCCGGACCGTTCTATTAAGCCAGCCAAAAGAAATGGCCAAGATGGGGAAAAAAGGGCAAAAAGTTACATTTTTACAGAAGTACTACTTTTCTGTCAGAGTTCTGCACACCCTTTATTGACCCCCTCTAAAGACTGCATTAAACTGATGAAACTGTTTGGTGGGACTTTCACGTCATGTTTTTGGGCAGCTGGAGGTGGTGCAGCACGAGCCACGGAGAGCTGATGGGCCTCCCAGGGATCCCTACAAAGTACAATATGATAAAAGTATTGGGACGCACATAAAAGGTGATGGGATTGGATATTATTCCCATTCTTCCACCCGGTGTTGGCCGCCTTCGGTCTCAGTGACTGCAGTCCCCTCCACAGCCGCTCTTCACCAGATCCCCATAGATGTGCGGAGGGATTTGTCTCCACTCTTGAAGGAGCTTCAGATAGTGATAGGGGATGATGGGCGTGTACAGATACAGCTTTGTAGTCCGTCCCAAAGACGCTCGATGGGATCAAGATCCAAACTTTGGGTGGCCAATGAAGTCTGTAGACGTTCTGCTCCTCCACACTCATGCCGTATAACATGGTGCTCGGTCATGTTGGTGGAGACACGGCGCTGTACCGGAGTATTACCACAGGGGAGGTGATGCCACATTGTCCAGGATGTCTCTGTACCCATTGGTGCTGTAGGTGGACTTCACTATAACCAATGGCCCTAATCCTTCCAGCAGAACCCCCAACCCCTCACCCTAACAGAACCTCCCCCGAACTTCATTGTTGGGACGATGCCGTCACATAGAAACCGCTCTCCAGACAACTGCCACACCGAAGTGCCACCATCTGATCAGAAGATGGTGGACCATGATTCATCCACAGCACTTGCTTCTACTCACTTACAGTCCGTCGCTCTGAGTGCCATCGCAGGTGCTGCTGTGCATTCACTGCAGTTATATTGTCTGCAGCCGCTCGTCCTTGGTAACCCTTCACATGCCGCTCCCTACGGACGGTTCTGATGCTAATGGATGTCCCAATGTCCTGTGGGACCCCCTGAGCGAGGGCAGACGATGTGTGTGATGTCCTCACAGCTCCTACAAGGCTTCATTGTCCACATTCTGTCTGTTTACGAGGTCTCCCTGAACCGGATGGCATCCATCTCCCGATAACATGGCCAGCAGTGGACTCTGGAAGGTCCAGAAGCTGCGATGTCCATACTGATTACTACCACAAGAAATAGAACACCTCTCAGCTGCTGCACTGAACCACAATAGGACCCTTTAGTTCAGTGGATATAGATCATTAAGTCTCCGGCTTCATTCGGCATTCCTAATGACCCCGACTTTCCACCCATCTGATGCTGCAACCATGAGCATGAACTTCTTTGATCTCAAGATTAAAAACATCTAGGTTCCTGGCACATTAAGTAGGCCTAGTCCCTTCGGATACACAAGCTTCAGGTATTATCGTGGAGTAACCCCACGTGTAAATCATGTCCAGATGGAGTCAATGTGTAAGATATTGACTGCCTGTGAACGGTCGGTACTGGAGGCGATGCAAGAGAAGCTGCCCAGTGGCATGAGAAACCCAAAGGGAGCCTCCACAAGGATCAGCTGATGGCCTCCTGGCCCATTTCTGGCACCCCCTTGGCAAACAGCTAATGTTGAGCAGGTGACCCCTCAATGTGTATATGCAGTCTACTCCCATCATTGCCATGTCTTCCAAGCCCGAAAGGAGGAGCTGAGAGCCAAGAGGGAGACGTTCTATCTTTTATAGGTTTCCGCCAACCACATGGTTCAAAACAGTTTGAGGCTCTATTGCTTCCATTTCTTGCACCCATCTGCAGTCAGCCGCTTCTGGGTTCTTGTCCCTCACCAGGTTTTCCATTATCCATGGATAATGGCAATTACGTAAAAGTTAAAAGACAGTTAAAGTTTGATGCTCCTTTCAGTTTGGGCCCCGTTGTGCATTCAGACAGAAGATTAGGGCCACAATGGGTATGTTTCTGAACATGGGACAAATGGGCGTATCCATTTTGGGGTGAAAGTCTTCATTCCTGTGTGTACTATAAAAAAAACTAGTTTTAATATGACGCAATTGCCAAAAGACAAAAACACGTAATTTTTTCCTTCTGCTTTGCTTCAATTCATTCAAAAACGATGGGGTCAAAATACGCAGTGCACCCCTAGAGGAATTCCGTAAGGGGTCTAGTTTTCAAAATGGGGTCAAAATCCTCCTGACACCTCAGTGAGTACATTAAGGGGTGTAGCTTATAAAATGGGGTCACTTGTGGGGGGTCTATCATTCTGACACCTATGAGCCTTTGCAATCTTGGCTCGGTGCAGGAAAACAAAGTGTTCCTCAAAATGCTGAAAAGTAATGTTACATTTATGTGTCTCCTAAATGGTTAAAAAACAACAACCGTTTTTCCAATGTGCGCCCAGATTAGAGGAAACAGATCTGAGCAAAGCGTTGTACAGCGTGTTCGCACATATTTCAGATATTGCAGTGGAAAATATTTTTTTCAATATTTTCCCAGTTTTGGCACTTTTTATAAATAAACACAAATTGTATCGGCCTATTTTTTTCCGCCTAAATGAAATACAAAATGTGGCGAAAAACACAATGTCAGAATCACTGGGACACGCAGAACCTTTACGGAGTTATGACCTGTTAAAGTGACACGTCAGATTTGCAAAATTTGGCCTGGTCATTAAGGCGCAAACAGGCCTGGTCACTAAGGGGTTAATGTACTCACTGAGGGGGGGGGGGGGGTATTTTGACCCCACAGTTTCTTTTCAGACATTAATGCAATTTAGAGGAGAAAAAATAAAAATTCATTTGTGCAAATATGGATTTTTAAAGACAGGCCTTTCTCTATAATGCACATGAAAATGAGGATTTACACCCCAAAATGAATACTCCTGTTTGTGGCCCTAATCTTCTGTCTGGATGCACAACGGGGCCCAAACCGAAAGGAGCAGCCGGTGGCTTTCAGAACAGACATTTTGCATGTAGGTGATTTAGGCCCCATTGTCCACTTGCATGGCCCTTGAGGGGCCAAAACCATAGAGACCCCCACAAATGACTTCGAGGGGATGATCTGGCGTAGTGAGAGACGGCCATTGAAGCCCGTAGGGGGCTCGTCTGCGGACACGTCTTCTCTGGGGTGTATATATTTTTTAGCAGGGATATTCGGGCCTCAGGTCACACAACCCCTTGTCCGCAGGGTCTTCTCTTGGAGGGGGGGGGGGGGCGTGGGAATTCTCAGCAAAATGGAAGAACCGCATTATATTTTCAAACCACTGTTGGGGATTACTGACGCAAATACATGGGCCGTGTGAACGGCATGGGCGGACCAGGAGGACCACGTAGGTGCTGGATTTATAAACATAGGACATGGATGGCTGTGATAGGTCTATCACAGCCATGCATGTTAGCAGGGGCCAATCACTACGGTCCCTGCTGGTTACTATCCCAAAGGCAGTTTGGCATGTGGTTCTACTGCGTCTGCGCTGCTATTTTGTCAGCACCTGCGCAGATCAATGTGGGTGCCCGGCGCTATAGCAGGCTTGGAGGGACATCAGGTGAGTATTTTCATTTCCCATCATAGATCGGATCCGTGAGGGGAGATTAAAAAAGTTTCCAAAGTAAAAGTTTAACTTTTCCGTGATCCCATTATCCATTGGATATCGGTGAGTATGGGCCCAGGGGCAGCTCACGCGGTCCCTGGTGACGTCTCCGGCCTCTCGGCCATCTTTCGTAGCCAGGAGCCTAGGAATTGCAAATCTCCTGGGCCGATTCAGTCTTCTGCGCATGTGTTGCCTTTTTACCCCGCGGCGATCCGATCCTGAAAAGATACCTTGCACCATCAGCACTCAATAACCGTCAGGGACGTACATGGATGATGTGTCTACAAGAGGCCTATGGTGAAGACTGTGACTCATCGTTGGCCATCCCCACACAGGGGGCAGCATAGTGTTGCCAGTATTCATGAGCGCCCACCCCTCCCAAAAGCCTTTACCCAATCACAGGGGTTGTGTGTGGGACCAGCCGATTTCTCCTTTGAAGAGCAGATGACGTCAGAGTTCCTCATTCGGCCCGTTCATGCAGCTGATACATCGTTGACTCGAACAAATGCAAAGTCTTCTAGTCGTTGACATTCGCTGTATCAGTGAGCGACGGAACGACCGGCATAAAGCAACTAATTAGTGAAGACGACGACGAAGATGAACGATGAATGGACAGTAAACAATGTATCATCCATTGTTCCATCGCCGGCTGTCCTTCCCTTGAGGGGTTGTATTTCACCTTGCTGGCTGTAACGCTAATGATCCGTACAGAAGGACCCCGTACGGATGGTCCCTGCAGCTAAGCCGCCCCCAGGACTACTTGTAGGAGCGCGCTCCATGGCAGGGATTAATGGCATTGCACATTCCATGCAGTCTGTTAGCTGGCCTCACCATGCAGAACACATCCCACTACTCACCGGCATTCTGGAGTGCGAGTCGACTGTGGCCTATGGCAAGAAGGCAGGGGTCACTGTCTGGGTGGTGAATGCGGGGGTCCTAATAACACCGCAGGAGCGGGAGAGCGCCGCGGCTGCAGGGTCCTGGGAGAGCTCTACAGGGCATCCAGCTCTAACGGAGACAGAGCTCTAGAGCAAGACTTAAGGAAAACCACAATGGTGTGCGGCGACAACAACCACCTCAGCCTGTAGGTGGCAGCACAAGGGATGGAGGCAGACAGGACTGATCTCCCAGAACGGAAGCACCGGGACATCAGGCAGACCAAAAAATGTGCCGCCAGTCTCCACCATCTCAATACACGGTAACACCCTTTGCCAAAGACGAGAACATCCAGAACTCAGTCACCTCCACAGGAGGATGGCAGTGGGTAAGAGAAAGCCAGGGCAAGAGGGCAAACACACCAAGAATAATGCCTGGCACCATCAGTGTGTACACAGAGCCTCCCTCAGGACTAAGAGAGCCATCCCTCACCCTCAGGTTGGAGAATGGGAACAAAAGTATACAATAATATATAATACAGCTCTATACAACTCCAGAGGAGGAACACACACGCATATATATATATATATATATCACATCAGAGGATTGCAGCAAATGGGAGCTAAAGATACAATACTTTTTGCAAATTGTTACCTGTACATAGGGGGCAGTATTATACTAGTTATATTCTTGTACATAGGGGGCAGTATTATAGCAGTTATATTCTTGTACATAGGGGGCAGTATTCTAGTAGCTATATTCTTCTACATTGGGGCCGTATTATAGTAGTTATATTCTTGTACATAGGGGGCAGTATTATAGTAGTTATATTCTTGTACATAGGAGCAGTATTATAGTAGTTATATTCTTGTACATAGGGGGCAGTATTATAGTAGTTATATTCTTCTACATAGGAGGCAGTATTATAGTAGTTATATTCTTGTACATAGGGGGCAGTATTATAGTAGTTATATTCTTGTATATAGGGGCAGTATTATAGTAGTTATATTCTTGTATATAGGGGCAGTATTATAGTAGTTATATTCTTGTATATAGGGGCAGTATTATAGTAGTTATATTCTTGTATATAGGGGCAGTATTATAGTAGTTATATTCTTGTATATAGGGGCAGTATTATAGTAGTTATATTCTTGTATATAGGGGCAGTATTATAGTAGTTATATTCTTGTACATAGGGGGCAGTATTATAGTAGTTATATTCTTGTACATAGGGGGCAGTATTATAGTAGTTATATTCTTGTACATAGGGGGCAGTATTATAGTAGTTATATTCTTGTACATAGGGGGCAGTATTATAGTAGTTATAATCTTGTACATAGGGGGCAGTATTATAGTAGTTATATTCTTGTACATAAGGGGCAGTATTATAGTAGTTATATGCTTGTACATAGGAGGCAGTATTATAGTAGTTATATTCTTGTACATAGGGGCAGTATTATAGTAGTTATATTCTTGTATATAGGAAGCAGTATTATAGTAGTTATATTCTTGTATATAGGGGCAGTATTATAGTAGTTATATTCTTGTACATAGGGGGCAGTATTATAGTAGTTATATTCTTGTACATAGGAGCAGTATTATAGTAGTTATATTCTTGTAGATAGGAGCAGTATTATAGTAGTTATATTCTTGTACATAGGGGACCGTATTATAGTAGTTATATTCTTGTACATAGGGGGGCAGTATTATAGTAGTTATATTCTCGTACATAGGGGGCAGTATTATAGTAGTTATATTCTTGTACATAGTAGGCAGTATTATAGTAGTTATATTCTTGTACATAGGGGGCAGTATTACAGTAGTTCTATCCTTGTACATAGGGGGCAGTATTATAGTAGTTCTATCCTTGTACATAGGGGGCAGTATTATAGTAGTTATATTCTTGTACATAGGGGCAGTATTATAGTAGTTATATTCTTGTATATAGGGGGCAGTATTATAGTAGTTATATTCTTGTATATAGGGGGCAGTATTATAGTATTTATATTCTTATACATAGGGGGCAGTATTATAGTAGTTATATTCTTGTACATAGGGGCAGTATTATAGTTGTTATATTCTTGTACATAGGGGGCAGTATTATAGTAGTTATATTCTTGCACATAGGGGGCAGTATTATAGTAGTTATATTCTTGTACATAGGGGCAGTATTATAGTAGTTATATTCTTGTACATAGGGGGCAGTATTATAGTAGTTATATTCTTGTACGTAGGGGGCAGTATTATAGCAGTTATATTCTTGTACATAGGAGCAGTATTATAGTAGTTATATTCTTGTACATAGGGGGCAGTATTATAGTAGTTATATTCTTGTACATAGGGGGCAGTATTATAGCAGTTATATTCTTGTACATAGGAGCAGTATTATAGTAGTTATATTCTTGTACATAGGGGGCAGTATTATAGTAGTTATATTCTTCTACATAGGGGGCAGTATTATAGTAGTTATATTCTTGTACATAGGAGCAGTATTATAGCAGTTATATTCTTGTACATAGGGGCAGTATTATAGTAGTTATATTCTTGTACATAGGGGCAGTATTATAGTAGTTATATTCTTGTACATAGGGAGCAGTATTATAGTAGTTATATTCTTGTACATAGGGGGCAGTATTACAGTAGTTATATTCTTGTACATAGGGGGCAGTATTATAGTAGTTATATTCTTGTACATAGGGGGCAGTATTATAGTAGTTATATTCTTGTACATAGGGGGCAGTATTATAGTAGTTATATTCTTGTACATAGGGGGCAGAATTATAGCAGTTATATTCTTGTACATAGGGGGCAGTATTATAGCAGTTATATTCTTGTACATAGGAGCAGTATTATAGTAGTTATATTCTTGTACATAGGGGGCAGTATTATAGTAGTTATATTCTTGTACATAGGGGGCAGTATTGTAGTAGTTATATTCTTGTACATAGGGAGCAGTATTATAGTAGTTATATTCTTGTATATAGGGGGCAGTATTGTAGTAGTTATATTCTTGTACATAGGGGGCAGTATTATAGTAGTTATATTCTTGTACATAGGGAGCAGTATTATAGTAGTTATATTCTTGTACACAGGAGGCAGTATTATAGTAGTTATATTCTTGTACATAGGGGGCAGTATTATAGTAGTTATATTCTTGTATATAGGGGGCAGTATTATAGTAGTTATATTCTTGTACAAAGGAGGTAGTATTATAGTAGTTATATTCTTGTACATAGGGGCAGTATTATAGTTGTTATATTCTTGTACATAGGGGGCAGTATTATAGTAGTTATATTCTTGCACATAGGGGGCAGTATTATAGTAGTTATATTCTTGTACATAGGGGCAGTATTATAGTAGTTATATTCTTGTACATAGGGGGCAGTATTATAGTAGTTATATTCTTGTACGTAGGGGGCAGTATTATAGCAGTTATATTCTTGTACATAGGAGCAGTATTATAGTAGTTATATTCTTGTACATAGGGGGCAGTATTATAGTAGTTATATTCTTGTACATAGGGGGCAGTATTATAGCAGTTATATTCTTGTACATAGGAGCAGTATTATAGTAGTTATATTCTTGTACATAGGGGGCAGTATTATAGTAGTTATATTCTTCTACATAGGGGGCAGTATTATAGTAGTTATATTCTTGTACATAGGGGGCAGTATTATAGTAGTTATATTCTTGTACATAGGGGGCAGTATTATAGTAGTTATATTCTTGTACATAGGGGGCAGAATTATAGCAGTTATATTCTTGTACATAGGGGGCAGTATTATAGCAGTTATATTCTTGTACATAGGAGCAGTATTATAGTAGTTATATTCTTGTACATAAGGGGCAGTATTATAGTAGTTATATTCTTGTACATAGGGGGCAGTATTGTAGTAGTTATATTCTTGTACATAGGGAGCAGTATTATAGTAGTTATATTCTTGTATATAGGGGGCAGTATTATAGTAGTTATATTCTTGTACAAAGGAGGCAGTATTATAGTAGTTATATCCTTGTACATAGGGGGCAGTATTATAGTAGTTATATTCTTGTACATAGGGGGCAGTATTATAGTAGTTATATATTTTTGTACATGGGGGGCAGTATTATAGTAGTTATATTCTTGTACATAGGGGACAGTATTATAGTAGTTATATTCTTGTACATAGGGGCAGTATTATAGTAGTTATATTTTTGTACATAGGAGCAGTATTATAGTAGTTATATTCTTGTACATAGGGGACAGTATTATAGTAGTTATATTCTTGTACATAGGGGCAGTATTATAGTAGTTATATTCTTGTACACAGGAGGCAGTATTATAGTAGTTATATTCTTGTACATAGGGGGCAGTATTATAGTAGTTATATTCTTGTACAAAGGAGGCAGTATTATAGTAGTTATATCCTTGTACATAGGGGGCAGTATTATAGTAGTTATATTCTTGTACATAGGGGGCAGTATTATAGTAGTTATATTCTTGTACAAAGGAGGCAGTATTATAGTAGTTATATCCTTGTACATAGGGGGCAGTATTATAGTAGTTATATTCTTGTACATAGGGGGCAGTATTATAGTAGTTATATATTTTTGTACATGGGGGGCAGTATTATAGTAGTTATATTCTTGTACATAGGGGACAGTATTATAGTAGTTATATTCTTGTACATAGGGGCAGTATTATAGTAGTTATATTTTTGTACATAGGAGCAGTATTATAGTAGTTATATTCTTGTACATAGGGGACAGTATTATAGTAGTTATATTCTTGTACATAGGGGCAGTATTATAGTAGTTATATTCTTGTACATAGGGGGCAGTATTATAGTAGTTATATTCTTGTACATAGGAGGCAGTATTATAGTAGTTATATTCTTGTACATATGGGGCAGTATTATAGTAGTTATATTCTTGTACATAGGGGCAGTATTATAGTAGTTATATTCTTGTACATAGGGGGCAGTATTATAGTAGTTATATTCTTGTACATAGGAGCAGTATTATAGTAGTTATATTCTTGTACATAGGGGACAGTATTATAGTAGTTATATTCTTGTACATAGGGGACAGTATTATAGTAGTTATATTCTTGTACATAGGGAGCAGTGTTATAGTAGTTATATTCTTGTACATAGGGGACAGTATTATAGTAGTTATATTCTTGTACATAGGGGGCAGTATTATAGTAGTTATATTCTTGTACATAGGGGCAGTATTATAGTAGTTATATTCTTGTACATAGGGGGCAGTATTATAGTAGTTATATTCTTGTACATAGGGGGCAGTATTATAGTAGTTATATTCTTGTACATAGAGGGCAGTATTATAGTAGTTATATTCTTGTACATAGGGGGCAGTATTATAGTAGTTACATTCTTGTACATAGTTGCAGTATTATAGTAGTTATATTCTTGTACATAGGGGGCAGTATTATAGTAGTTATATTGTTTTATATAGGTACTGTATAAAAGAGCTTTCATACAGAATGTTTAGGAAAAAGTTTTTATTGTGACTCTCTTGTTGCCTTTTTGCTGATGGCAGTAAAAATGCTGCAGCTAGATTTTAGTTGTATAATAGGGTATTAAAAAGCACATTATAAAATTAGTGCTCGTTGTTGTTTATTCCCAGTGAATGTTATAACGAGGGTTCAGGCAGCAGAGTTTCATACTCATTGGGTGTCCCCGTTGCAGCTTGACCCTTTGTGCACATGCATTGCCGATAGATGAATGGAGATGAACTGTCCGCTGCCCAGGCCCCTCGTTACATCAACTTTGAGATAAAGAATATCGTTTATGGGGCTCACATCTGATGAAATTGTCTCTTTAATATAACACTGTTAACCTAACTACAATAGATTGACTCTGACAGTGACCCCGCGGGAGGATCAATACAATAATAGGCACATGTGTACGATGACATAAAATCACAGCGTCCACGAGATCCCTCAACATTTAGCAGAGCAGCGCTGGAGCCGCGTGTGCAGCCATCGCTGCAGATTACCTTCGTGGAGCTACTTACGGGTAGGTGAGTGAACACTGCAAAGGTGCTGTTCAGGAAGGCAACCAGGTCCATGAGATAGTCGCTGGCCTGCTCCGCGGACTCTGCTGCCATCCAGTCATAGTCCGCCAGCTGCAAGAACTGGTCGATTTTCTGGTTGAGATTGGTATAGATTTCCTCTTCTGCGGCCTGTCTGGCATCCTGCAGAACGACACACAAGGTAAGCTGGAAGGCTCGAGTCAGGTCAGGTATACATATATACATCGATGGATCGTGAATCCCTTGCAGAAAGCAATACAAGGATTAAATAAAAATGCTAATTATTGGATAAATAAGGTAAAAAACAAGCCAGGGACCCTGGGAGATTAATAAAATCATGCCTGGCGTTTAAAGGGGTTGTCCCGCGAAAGCAAGTGGGGTTATACACTTCTGTATGGCCATATTAATGCACTTTGTAATGTACATCGTGCATTAAATATGAGCCATACAGAAGTTATTCACTTACCCCCCCGATGTTGGCGTCCCCGTCTCCATGGCTCCGACCGAAGCCTTCTTCTCCCTCGATTAGACGCGCTTTGCGCAGTCTGCTCTTCTGTGCCGTTGAATGGGGCCGCTCCGGCGTGCTCGGGCCGCACAGGGCTTCTGCGCATGCAGAAGTGGGACATAAGAGGGCAGACAGCGCAAGCGCGTCTAATCCAGGCAGAAGAAGGCTTCAGTCAGCGCCATGGAGACGGGGACGCCAACACCGGGGGGGTAAGTGAATAACTTCTGTATGGCTCATAATTAATGCACAATGTACATTACAAAGTGCATTAATATGGCCATACAGAAGTGTATAGACCCACTTGCTGCCGCGGGACAACCCCTTTAACCCCTTCAGGAGCAGGCTGCATTCTGGAAATCGCAGAGTAACTCCGGGAAGGTTTCACCCATCCAAGTAACCCTGACGCTCTTCTGCCCTCTACGGGGGGTACAAGTAGATGATACTTTGGATATTAAAAATGCAAACACTGAGGCCATATTTAAAACGTGTTTTTTCAGCTCCCGCATGACATATGGGGCCCACAGACTAGAGCCGTCTATCAGGCAGCTACACATTTAATGTTTCTAGATAAATGGCTGAACAAGGATTGCTACACTTTACAATCACCTATACTGAATACAATAGCAGATTGGAACAGAAGGGGTTAAGGTCTGCTTTACTTATTCTATTCTCCTCCGATCTCACGCTGACAGAGGGGGAAATATGCAGACCAAGTTTGTATACTACTAACTCTCCGGGCCAGCGATGTGATTGGCTGTCAGTTATGAGGTCATCTGAAGCAAGCAGGTCGCAATAAGGGCACACAGACCGGCTGCTACTTACCGCTCACTTGGGCGTTTTACCCACCGCTAGAATGCCCAACAAGTTTAGGTGGCTGCTGCACAGAGCCCTGGCAGCAGCTACAGAAATGTATCACTGATGGTCGCCAAGAGGTTCATGCAATGCTTGAAGGGGTTTGGCCAACATGCCCAACCCATGTGAAAATGCAGGTGCTTGGGCATATAAGTGATCCCCCTGGGATCCGCTCCAGGCACATCCAACACTCAAATCATTTTGCCGAGCAAAGCCAATGCTAGCCTGACACTTTCTCTACAGAGGGAATGTGGCAATAAAGGGCGACACAAGATCTACCCGAACGGGAGCCACTCTTACCAAACTGCCTATTCTGGGTCATACAGGGGGGCCCTGAGTGAAGACCCCACTCAATGACCTTCATATGCCCTAACAAAGCATATGAAAACAGGGGTCTTGTTCTTGGCACTACCCCTTTACAAGAGTCCTAATGTTAACCGTGTGCCTTACTGCAGACAGGCCAGAGGGTGGGGGGAGGCTCCTGCTGCAGACAGGGCGGAGGGTGGGGGGAGGCTCCTGCTGCAGACAGGGCAGAGGGTGGGGGGAGGCTTCTGCTGCAGACAGGGCAGAGGGTGGGGGGAGGCTCCTGCTGCAGACACTAGTCTTCTAACCAGACTAAGCGTAGTGATGACTGAAGGAATCTTATTAACCCTTTAACAAAGGGGTATCGTTATTGACTCACTAGACGTGCAACCACCAACTTCTATAGGTGCTGCAGAGACCAGATGCATTATCTTAAGGCCCTTTTACACGGGATCTCACAATTACGTTTCCCCGACATAACGAGCGGGCGATGTCCTCTCCAGCTGCTTGGCCCCCGGGTAGCTCACTTAGACATGATTCTCGTTGAGGACCGTGGAGTCCTCGGCTGAGTCGCTCAGTGTTGGACAGTCCTATGTACAACATTGAACAAGCGCTGTTTAAACAGCACAATAAGTGCCCGAGCCGACGCTGGAACTGAACGGTGAGCGAGATCCTCGCCCAGTCAGTCGTTTGCTCACATTTAAACTGAACGATTAAAGTTTACTTTAGTTTGAACGATGACCCTTCTGTCTAAATGGGGCATTATTGGCCCGGGAGTCATACAGAGACTTATCAGTCTGCCCGCGACCTACAAATGAGACTGCTATCACTTAAATGGGAAGATGGAACCATACGTGTGCAGCGCCACCTATTGGAAGTTAATGTCATACTTTATCAACAAGTCGTTTAACAAGGACTGGGAATTGTGAGCCAAAACCAGAATAACCATCCGCAGACAGCTGTTTCGGTGTGCAGCAGGTTTCTGGCTTGACTGGCAAGAAGCCTAAAGACGTGGGTCAGGAGGGCAGCTTATCTCCTTAGGGTGCGATAGCCTGCTATTACTGATAGATCACACACTCAGAGGGGGGTCCAGCTCAGGAAGATATTAGCAGCCATACTCGCCTTGAACGTGGTCAGGCCGTATAACTTGGTGGTGTGGACGGTGTCGGGGAGCACGTTGGTGATGTTGGTGATGAACTCCTCCAGGTACTTGCAGGAGACCTCCAGGTGGCTGGTATTGATGATTATCTGTACAAGCTAAAAGACAGACAGCGCCAACTTAGATTCTGGGCGGTACTGGGTGACGGGTTAGTTTACTACTTCCTATAGGGGCTGGTGTAATGTTATAACAATCACACTGACATTCATCAACGCTTCACACATTTACACAGGGCATTACCTGCCATCTGATAAAGGGAACACTGCCGGCGGTAGGCTCACATTGGCGGGCCTCGCCAGGGTCAGCAGGCCCACCTTGTCTGCAGCCCTCTTATATAAATGATTTGTACATTATCCTATGACATTACCTAAGAGGATTGCTGTGAACGTTCTTCACTCCACGATGTAACCAGATCCCGCTAATGTTTCATCCATTAGTAAGGTCTCCACTCAACAGGCGAGAGCCGGCAATGGTCTGGAGGTGACCTGCAACGTCCTGCAACCTCTGCACCGTACTGTACACGGTCCCAGCCCAATCCCCAATACACAACCATCCGGGGGTAGACACCGCTCACCACAAAGTGCACCGACCAGCCATTGAAGTGATCATCTGGCAAGGACATTAGGAGCAAGCGAACCGCCAGTTGGTCTTGGAAGTTCAACAAACGGGAAAGTTAAAGATCTCAGTTACTGATGGACCACATCGCGATAACTAAGGGATTTGTCAGAGCACTTCCAGAGCAGCCAGTCATGTGGGGCGTTCCCGGTAAGTAGTGGTTTGTACCTACCGAGTGTGGTCCAAGGAAGGACAACCAGTGACCAGCAAAATGGTGAGGGGCACCCAAGGCTCATTAGTGTGTTGGCAGTGAAGTAAGCCCTTCTGGTCTGATCCCACAGAAGAGCGACTGTAGGGCAAATGACGGATAACGTCCCTGCCGGTGAGGATAAAGTAGGGTCAGATGACCCCAGGCAACGCAGCTCACTGTGTATGGGGGCCACAGAATGATCCACAGTGCTCATGTGACTCTTGTCCACTGCTTCAAGTGCCTACAATGGGCATTCATGTATCAGAACTGGACTGTGGAGCGAAGCAAGGCGGCACCCGGCGTAACGGATCACATTTTACATCATGGGGATGCGTCACTTACCTGGGAAGAGAAGGCACAATGATGGGTAGAAGACAAGCCTGCGAGGGCACTGTGATGGGCAATGTTCTGCTGGGGACTTGGTTTGTGGCACATACCACCTGCCTAACAGTGTACAAACAAGACCCTCCTTCATGGCAGTGGGATTCCCTAATGGTAGCGCCCTCAGCAGGAGAACACGTGCAGCCGCACTGCAGGAACAGGACGAAGATGAAGGCGATGACGTCTCCTCCGATGGAGAGAAACAAGTCCTGGAGGCGGCACCATCTGTGGGGTCTGGGCCTCACCGGCTCGGAGAGGGAGATGCACGCTATTAAGCAGATGAATTTAAAGGGCTGAGTAGACCGATCGCTCAGGACCCCCAGGGATGAGCTGATCATCGGCCGCTGTCAGTGCTGCGGGGCCGGACGTCATCATAGGGGGCAGGAGTAGAAGTACCCTAGCTGACCTCACTGCCATTGAAATCAAAGGTATTACACTTCCAGCAATTCTGCCACGGCCATCGAGGACTGACACGGAAGAGTAATAGTCGCTTCTGCTCCCATACATTTCAATGGAAGCTCGCGCACTTCTTCTCCAATCCCCTGTGATGATGTCCAACTCGGCTGACAGTGGGCCGGGCGATCAGCTCATCGCTGGAGACGCAGAGATTACCTGATGATAGGTTCATCAATAGTTTTAATGTTCTGGCGGAGGAGTGTATATACGGGGTCAGCAGAATGCATTAGAGACGGCTGCCCACCTGCACTTTATAGAGGACGTCATCATGACCGCGGGGCCCTGGACCATCACTGTGTGTCTGATCCAACTTCAGTACTACGTCACCCAACTTTCCCACAACCGCCGCTCCACATAGTGAATGCAGCTCAGATCTCCGAAGAGCCGGTTGGTAAACCCTGTGGCAGCTGGAGAGCCGGTCATGGTGGTGAGCGGAGGGAGCCGTCCGCCTGCCATCACTGCCTTGCCCTCATCCCGGTCTGACGCCGCGGCACTAACCGGGTAGATTTACGGATTATGTAAGCCGGGTTCAGCAGCAGCTCTAAAGGCATTGCTAAGGGTTCATACGGGTTTTATACTTCAGTCCCACGTCATCTCCAGTGATACCCCACGGCTCGGCAGCACGACCACTGAAGTGACGGGGGGTTAGCTGGGAAGCACAATTGTGAACGCACTTTGGATGTGACTGGAGTATATATAGTATTACAGCTGGACACTGTGTTTAAAGCATTTCTAGACTTCTGCGGGCCTTCGGCCTGCCTGCGCTCCTCAGTGCGGCACCAGTGAAGTATAGGAAGCCGACAGCCGGCTAGGGAAGAGCTAACGCAGACAGACCTCGCATGGCGGTGGGAAACGGCTGGTATAACAGCGCCCCCTAGTTCATACTGGGGCAGCTGTATGAGCACTTGTGTACCAGATACAGGGGAGCCCTGCTTACCTCCGTCAGTCCCACGTTCTTCTTCTTGATGATGTTCTGCAGGCAGTTGCTCAGCGTGCGGGTCAGCAGCAGGTTGGTGGACTTCCTGATCATGTCGTCCACTTCTGTGGAGCTGAAATGACAAGACTCGGGGTGAACGCTACGAAGCACACGCATGTACATGTAGTAAGCCCTACCCGCTCAGCGCTTCACATCTGCTTGTCTAAGAACACTGCGGGGAGTGCCAACAACCTAGCGGTGACATCAGCAGGCACTTACCCGAACTTCGTACTTCGAAATGGGACATTAGAGACCAAGGGCCACCTCATCCCCTGTCCCCCCTGGTAATACATAACATTACTGGGCACCTCACCCCTGTCCCCCCCCCGGTAATACATAACATTATTGGGCACCTCACCCCTGTCCCCCCCCGGTAATACATAACATTACTGGGCACCTCATCCCCTGTCCCCCCTGGTAATACATAACATTACTGGGCACCTCATCCCTGTCCCCCCCCGGTAATACATAACATTACTGGCCACCTCACCCCTGTCCCCCCTGGTAATACATAACATTACTGGGCACCTCATCCTCTGTCCCCCCTGGTAATACATAACATTACTGGGCACCTCATCCTCTGTCCCACATGGTAATACATAACATTACTGGGCACCTCACCCCTGTCCCCCCTGGTAATACATAACATAACTGGGCACCTCATCCCCTGTCCCCTCTGGTAATACATAACATTACTGGGCACCTCACCCCTGTCCCCCCTGGTAATACATAACATTACTGGGCACCTCACCCCTGTCCCGCCTGGTAATACATAACATTACTGGGCACCTTATCCTCTGTGCCCCCTGGTAATACATAACATTACTGGGCACCTTATCCTCTGTCCCGCCTGGTAATACATAACATTACTGGGCACCTCATCCTCTGTCCCCCCTGGCAATACATAACATTACTGGGCACCTCATCCCCTGTCCCCCCTGGTAATACATAACATTACTGGGCACCTCACCCCTGTCCCACCTGGTAATACATAACATTACTGGGCACCTCACCCCTGTCCCCCACTGGTAATACATAACATTACTGGGCACCTCACCCCTGTCCCCTCTGGTAATACATAACATTACTGGGCACCTCACCCCTGTCCCCCCTGGTAATACATAACATTACTGGCCACCTCATCCTCTGTCCCCTCTGGTAATACATAACATTACTGGGCACCTCTCCCCTGTCCCCCCTGGTAATACATAACATTACTGGGCACCTCATCCCCTGTCCCCCCTGGTAATACATAACATTACTGGGCACCTCACCCCTGTCCCCTCTGGTAATACATAACATTACTGGGCACCTCACCCCTGTCCCCCACTGGTAATACATAACATTACTGGGCACCTCACCCCTGTCCCCTCTGGTAATACATAACATTACTGGGCACCTCATCCTCTGTCCCCTCTGGTAATACATAACATTACTGGGCACCTCTCCCCTGTCCCCCCTGGTAATACATAACATTACTGGGCACCTCACCCCTGTCCTGCCTGGTAATACATAACATTACTGGGCACCTCACCCCTGTCCCCCCTGGTAATATATAACATTACTGGCCACCTCATCCTCTGTCCCCTCTGGTAATACATAACATTACTGGGCACCTCTCCCCTGTCCCCCCTGGTAATACATAACATTACTGGGCACCTCACCCCTGTCCCACCTGGTAATACATAACATTACTGGGCACCTCATCCTCTGTCCCCCCTGGTAATACATAACATTACTGGGCACCTCACCCCTGTCCCCCCTGGTAATACATAACATTACTGGCCACCTCATCCTCTGTCCCCTCTGGTAATACATAACATTACTGGGCACCTCACCCCTGTCCCCCCTGGTAATACATAACATTACTGGGCACCTCACCCCTGTCCAGCCTGGTAATACATAACATTACTGGGCACCTCTCCCCTGTCCCCCCTGGTAATACATAACATTACTGGGCACCTTATCCTCTGTCCCGCCTGGTAATACATAACATTACTGGGCACCTCATCCCCTGTCCAGCCTGGTAATACATAACATAACTGGGCACCTCATCCCCTGTCCCCCCTGGTAATACATAACATTACTGGGCACCTCACCCCTGTCCCACCTGGTAATACATAACATTACTGGGCACCTCACCCCTGTCCCCCACTGGTAATACATAACATTACTGGGCACCTCACCCCTGTCCCGCCTGGTAATACATAACATTACTGGGCACCTCATCCTCTGTCCCCTCTGGTAATACATAACATTACTGGGCACCTCACCCCTGTCCCCCCTGGTAATACATAACATTACTGGGCACCTCATCCCTGTCCCCCCTGGTAATACATAACATTACTGGGCACCTCACCCCCTGTCCCCCCTGGTAATACATAACATTACTGGGCACCTCATCCTCTGTCCCCCCTGCTTATACATAACATTACTGGGCACCTCATCCTCTGTCCCCCCTGGTAATACATAACATTACAGGGCACCTCATCCTCTGTCCCCCCTGGTAATATATAACATAACTGGGCACCTCTCCCCTGTCCCCCCTGGTAATACATAACATTACTGGGCACCTCACCCCTGTCCAGCCTGGTAATACATAACATTACTGGGCACCTCACCCCTGTCCCCCCTGGTAATACATAACATTACTGGGCACCTCATTCTCTGTCCCCCCTGGTAATACATAACATTACTGGGCACCTCATCCTCTGTCCCCCCTGGTAATACATAACATTACTGGGCACCTCACCCCTGTCCCCCCTGGTAATACATAACATTACTGGGCACCTCATCCTCTGTCCCCCCTGGTAATACATAACATTACTGGGCACCTCATCCCCTGTCCCCCCTGGTAATACATAACATTACTGGGCACCTCACCCCTGTCCCACCTGGTAATACATAACATTACTGGGCACCTCATCCTCTGTCCCCCCTGGTAATATATAACATTACTGGGCACCTCATCCCCTGTCCCCCCTGGTAATACATAACATTACTGGGCACCTCACCCCTGTCCAGCCTGGTAATATATAACATTACTGGGCACCTCATTCTCTGTCCCCCCTGGTAATACATAACATTACTGGGCACCTCATCCCCTGTCCAGCCTGGTAATACATAACATTACTGGGCACCTCACCCCTGTCCCACCTGGTAATACATAACATTACTGGGCACCTCACCCCTGTCCCCTCTGGTAATACATAACATTACTGGGCACCTCATCCCCTGTCCAGCCTGGTAATACATAACATTACTGGGCACCTCATCCCCTGTCCCCCCTGGTAATACATAACATTACTGGGCACCTCACCCCTGTCCCCTCTGGTAATACATAACATTACTGGGCACCTCTCCCCTGTCCCCCCTGGTAATACATAACATTACTGGGCACCTCACCCCTGTCCCCCCCTGGTAATACATAACATTACTGGGCACCTCACCCCTGTCCCCCCTGGTAATACATAACATTACTGGGCACCTCATCCCCTGTCCCCCCTGGTAATACATAACATTACTGGGCACCTCACCCCTGTCCCCTCTGGTAATACATAACATTACTGGGCACCTCTCCCCTGTCCCCCCTGGTAATACATAACATTACTGGGCACCTCACCCCTGTCCCCCCTGGTAATACATAACATTACTGGGCACCTCATCCCCTGTCCAGCCTGGTAATACATAACATTACTGGGCACCTCATCCCCTGTCCCCTCTGGTAATACATAACATTACTGGGCACCTCATCCCCTGTCCAGCCTGGTAATACATAACATTATTGGGCACCTCACCCCTGTCCCCTCTGGTAATACATAACATTACTGGGCACCTCACCCCTGTCCCCTCTGGTAATACATAACATTACTGGGCACCTCTCCCCTGTCCCCCCTGGTAATACATAACATTACTGGGCACCTCACCCCTGTCCCCCCTGGTAATACATAACATTACTGGGCACCTCATCCCCTGTCCAGCCTGGTAATACATAACATTACTGGGCACCTCATCCTCTGTCCCCTCTGGTAATACATAACATTACTGGGCACCTCATCCCCTGTCCTGCCTGGTAATACATAACATTACTGGGCACCTCACCCCTGTCCCCTCTGGTAATACATAACATTACTGGGCACCTCACCCCTGTCCCCTCTGGTAATACATAACATTACCGGGCACCTCACCCCCTGTCCTGCCTGGTAATACATAACATTACTGGGCACCTCATCCCCTGTCCTGCCTGGTAATACATAACATTACTGGGCACCTCACCCCTGTCCAGCCTGGTAATACATAACATTACTGGGCACCTCACCCCTGTCCCCTCTGGTAATACATAACATTACTGGGCACCTCATCCCCTGTCCCGCCTGGTAATACATAACATTACTGGGCACCTCATCCCTGTCCCCCCTGGTAATACATAACATTACTGGGCACCTCACCCCCTGTCCCCCCTGGTAATACATAACATTACTGGGCACCTCACCCCTGTCCTGCCTGGTAATACATAACATTACTGGGCACCTCACCCCCTGTCCCGCCTGGTAATACATAACATTACTGGGCACCTCACCCCTGTCCTGCCTGGTAATACATAACATTACTGGGCACCTCACCCCCTGTCCAGCCTGGTAATACATAACATTACTGGGCACCTCACCCCTGTCCCCTCCGGTAATACATAACATATTGGGCACCTCACCCCTGTCCCCCCTGGTAATACATAACATTACTGGGCACCTCACCCCTGTCCCCCCTGGTAATACATAACCTTACAGGGCACCTCATCCCTGTCCCCTCCGGTAATACATGACATATTGGGCACCTCATCCCCTGTGATATATTAGGTACACCTAGAGCACATGGCTCGCAGCTTCACTACGATTGTGACACTCATTTACGTTACTTCTTACCTTAAGTGTAAGTCTTCGGAGAACTTCAGGCAGGCATAGATGAACTCTTTGATTTGACAGTAGATTTTAGGAACAAATTCAGAAAAAGGGAACTTTTTAGGGAACTGTTGCTGCAAACAAGAGAGAGAAAAGAATTTTAGAGGCAGCAGATAGCGAGCCGATCGGTCAGTTCAGGCACAAACCACTGAGATGTCAGGCGGCTGTAAGACAGGTCTCCATGGAAAACTGCGTAATACTGCAAGTACCGTGTACTTAACTGAGCACCGAACCCAGAAGTTACCGCTGACCACACACAGGGGATTACTCTGCCCTCACAGTATCTGCAGCAGTCCCTGCTGGTGTCACAGTGCAGAGAACACCGATGATCCCATGCTGATCTATGCTGCCGACACCTGGGAGGGGCCGAGGCTTCCCGCCGGCGGACACCTGGGAGGGGCCGAGGCTTCCCGCCGGCGGACACCTGAGAGGGGCCGAGGCTTCCCGCCGGCGGACACCTGGGAGGGGCCGAGGCTTCCCGCCGGCGGACACCTGGGAGGGGCCGAGGCTTCCCGCCGGCGGACACCTGGGAGGGGCCGAGGCTTCCCGCCGGCGGACACCTGGGAGGGGCCGAGGCTTCCCGCCGGCGGACACCTGGGAGGGGCCGAGGCTTCCCGCCGGCGGACACCTGGGAGGGGCCGAGGCTTCCCGCCGGCGGACACCTGGGAGGGGCCGAGGCTTCCCGCCGGCGGACACCTGGGAGGGGCCGAGGCTTCCCGCCGGCGGACACCTGGGAGGGGCCGAGGCTTCCCGCCGGCTTTTTATATGTGTTTGACAGGGTCAAAATTAAAAAGTGGGGAGGAAAGTACATTTTTTTTGTAAATTTTCTACGTCTGAACAGATCCAAGTTTTAACAAACGGACTTGTGGTGAAGGTTTTTCTGCAGAGTAGGCCGTGTGCTTTATTTTACGTTGCCACTTGTAATGTGTGGATTGATCTCCCGATCCCTCGTTCTGCCAGACAACACAGTAACATAGTATGCTAGGCTGAATGAAGACAATGTCCATCTAGTTCAGCCTGTTTAACCTCCATGTTTATCCAGAGGAAGGCAAAAACGCCCAAGAGGCAGGAGCCAATTAGCCCATTTGGGGTAAAATTCCTTCCCGACTCCATAGTGGCAGCCAGAATAATCCCTGGATCAACCTCTAATAGTTCCTACCTAAATATAAGACCCGGATCAACAACCTGCTGGTCACCTAATGTCTATATCCTGTAATATCACAGAAAGACATCCAGTCCCTCCTAAACCCCTCTATGGATTTTGCCATCACCACGTCCTCAGGCAGAGAGTTCCACAGTCTCACTGCTCTTACAGTAAAGAACCCCCTTCTGTGTTGGTGATGAAACCTGCTTTCCTCTAGACGTAGCGGATGCCCTCTTGTTACCGTTGCAGTCCTGGGTATAAACAGATCCTGGGAGAGATCCTTGTATCGTCCCCTCATGTACTTATACATGGTTATTTGGTTGCCCCTTAGCCGTCTTTTTTCCGGGGTAAATAATCCCAGTTTTGGTGCCTCTCTGGGTATTCCAGTCCCGTCATTCCATGTATTAGTTTAGTTGTCCTTCTTTAAACCCCCTCCAATACCGTAACATACTTCCTGAGCACCGGTGACCAGAACTGTGCGCAGTATTCCATGTGAGGCCTGACAAGTGCCTTATATAGTGGGAGGATAATGTTCTTGCCCCTCGCCCCTATACCTCTTTTACTGCACCCCAAGACTCTATTACCTTTTGCAGCAGCTGACTGGCATTGGTTGCTCCAGTTAAGTCTACAGCCCACTAGTACCCCCAGGTCTTTTCCCTAGCAGTACCCCATTTAGTGTATATTGGTGACATCCATTCTTGCTGCCCATGTGCAGAACCTTACATTTATCCACATTGACCTCCATTCACCATCCCCCCCAAGCCCCCGGCTTATCTCGGTCCGTTTGTAGCCGTACATTGTCCTCCATTGTATTAATTCTCTTGTATAATTTTATGTCCTCTACAAATATTGATATTTTGCTGTGCAGCCCCTCTATCAGGTTGTTAATAAATATATTGAACAGAATGGGGCCAATACTGAACCCTGTGGCCCCCCGCTAGTGACAGGGGCCCAATCAGAGTACGAACCATTTATTACCCCCCCTCTGCTTTCTATCTCTGAGCCAATTTTTTACCCACTTACACACATTTTCACCCAATCCGAGCTTCTCATTTTATATATTAGCCTATTATGTGGCACGGTGTCAAAGGCTTTAGAGAAGTCCAGATATACGAGATCAATAGACCCTCCCAGGTCCAGCCTAGAGCTTACATCATGGTAGAAGCTGATCAGATTGGTCTGACATGATCGCTCCCTCATGAACCCATGTTGGTGAGGAGTTATTCTGTTGTTCTCCTTGAGGTATTCTAGGATGGCGTCTCTCAGAAACCCCTCAAATATTTTTCCCGTTACTGAAGTGAGACTTACCGGCCTGTAGTTACAAGGCTCACTTTTGGACCCCTTTCTGTAAACTGGAACCACGTTGGCAATGCGCCAATCCAATAGTACAACCCAGTTATTGATAGTATCCATATATATTATAAATAGCGGTCTAGCTATCACATCACTTAGTTCCCTTAGAACCCTGGGGTGTATTTCATCTGGGCCTTCTCTTTAACCGCTTCCGCACTTCCTCCGGCGTTAGGTATGTAATATTTTGGAAGGGTTCGTTTTATTCCTCTGCATCTCATGTGGCATTTCCTTTTCGTTTGTGAATACACTTGAAAAGAAACTATTTATTAGATTTGCCATCCCTCCATCGGCTTCTATGATTTCTCCTGCATTATTTGTTAAAGGGCCAGCGCTCTTGGTCCAAATCCTTTTACTGTTAATATAATTGAAGAATAGTTTCGGGTTGTTTTTGCTCTCTTTGGCGATCCGTCTTTCTGCCTTCTCCTTAGCAGTTTTGATCCTATATTTGCATATTTTGTTTTTTTCCCTGTATGATTTTAGCGCTTCTTCGCTGCCTTGTTGCTTTAGTAGTTTGAACGCATTCTTTTTTTCATTTATTGCCCCTCTTACCGTCTTGTCGAGCCACATTGGCTTCCTTTTACTTGAAGTTCTTTATTTTTAAAGGGAATGAACTGCTCATATGAGGCGATTAGGATCCTTTTAAACTCCTCCCATTTGTCCTCTGTACTGATATTTTTGAGGATGTTGTCCCAATTAATGTTACCGATAGTAATTCTAAGCTCATCAGATTTTGCTTTACTAAAGTTTAGTTTCCTTGTCGCTCCCTGATAAGGCTTCCTATTGATTGACAGCTGGAAGTTGATTATATTGTGGTCGCTGTTCCCCAAGTGCCCCCCAACCTGCACCTCCATTATTCGGTCTGGTTTGTTAGTTAGTACTAAGTCCAGAGTGGCCCTCCCTCTAGTTGGCCCCTGTACAAGTTGGGTAAGGTAGTTATCTTTAATTGTTCTCAAGAACTTATCACCCCTGTGAGATTTGCAGGTTTCCTTCTCCCATGTTATATCTGGGTAATTAAAGTCCCCCATGATAATTACTTCATTGCGGATTAACACCTCTTCTATCTGCCTTAGTAGTAAGGTTTCAGTTTCTTCTGTTGCTTTTGGTGGCCTATAGAAGACCCCTATCAGGATTTTGTTATTTCTTCCTCCCTTTATTTCCACCCACAGAGATTCCACCTTCCACATTCTTGCCCCTTTATCCTCCCGCAGCCTCGGCATTAACTTAAAATTAACTTCACCGATCAGACTTCTTGCATTCGTGGTCATACAATTTATACGGTTATTTTTGTTCTTTAAATTCATTTTGCTACCAATGGTACTATTGGCTGATCTGAAACTTCTAACTGTACTAACCCCGCCCCCTGCTCGACCCCCATTTCCATTACTTGGCCCCAGGTTGGTAGCTACACTGTCTACCCGCTTGTTTCTCTTTTTGCCCTCCCCCCAGTCCCTAGTTTAAACACTCCTCCAGCCTTGTAGCCATTTTCTCCCCCAGCACAGATGCACCCTAGGCATGCAGAGCCACTAGAGCCCCTCCAGCCGGCGGCAGCTATGGCACTGGGATTATGGGTCCACTCTTCTAGCATGGCACAGGCAGCTGAAGTCCTGTACACGGTGTCACCATGTCTCATAGCACTACCTTTTCTAACTCCAGGTCTTGGAAGGGAAACTGGTTGATGATCTTCTTGTATTCCGTCTCGTCACTCACTGGGATCGGGCTGTAATTATCTGCGTCCAGGATACTCCTACACAAGACAAATGAACCTATAGTTAGCCATCATCACACAAGGGCTGAAATCAGTGTCCTCAGACAACCACAGCAAGTGCAGAATGGAGTTGAAGCATCCAGGAGGGGACGACAGCTGGAAGTTCAATATGGGGGTCAATTAATGCACTCATGGTCAAAACCAATCCCTCCCCTAGAAGTACTATGTTACTGACAATGAGAGTACCCACCCATTGTCTGTAACATCTCTACCCTAGAAGGCTCTAGCTTGGATACAAGATGTGATACAGGTGGGCATGGAGGCTCTAGTACCCTGTTGTACCACCTCTAGCTTGGATACAAGATGTGATACAGATGGGCATGGAGGCTCTAGTACCCTGCTGTACCACCTCTAGCTTGGATACAAGATGTGATACTAGGGGCATGGAGGTGTACAGCTTCTGTATGGTATCCTGCTACATATCGCTCCACATTTGCTATAACTGATCCCTAGATCGTGTTAACTTGTCGGCTGTGGAAGTTGGTATCCCAGATGGGACTATACACATGTTCTACTGGTGACCGGGCAGCCACGGAAGTGTGACAATGTTGTGGGGGCTTCCTGTGACCCCCTTTTGTGTGCGGCCGAGCATTATCCTGCTGAGGATCCTCCATCAGAGGAACACATGTGGCTGCAGAACGTCCTGAACATATCGCTGAGCTGTCATTGTCCCTCGTACCACCACTAGGGGGGACCGACTGTTGTATGCGATGGTCCCCCATTCCATCACACCAGCAGGGAGCAGGATTGAGGCATTCACCCTGACGTCTCCGGACACAAAAACGGCCATATTCAGCACCCAAAGTGAACCTGGATACATCACTGCAGACGGAGGCGATGGTGGGTGTCAGAGGCCGTACATGTAATGGGGCGACGTTGGGGTGCCAGAGGCCGTACATGTAATGGGGCGACGTTGGGGGGTTAGAAGCCTTACATGTAATAGGGCGACGTTGGGGGGTCAGAGGCCGTACATGTAATGGGGCGACGTTGGGGGGTCAGAGGCCGTACATGTAATGGGGCGACGTTGGGGGGTCAGAGGCCGTACATGTAATGGGGCGACGTTGGGGGGTCAGAGGCCGTACATGTAATGGGGCGACGTTGGGGGGTCAGAGGCCGTACATGTAATGGGGCGACGTTGGGGGGTCAGAGGCCGTACATGTAATGGGGCGACGTTGGGGGGTCAGAGGCCGTACATGTAATGGGGCGACGTTGGGTGTCAGAGGCCGTACATGTAATGGGGCGACGTTGGGGTGCCAGAGGCCGTACATGTAATGGGGCGACGTTGGGGGGTTAGAAGCCTTACATGTAATGGGGCGACGTTGGGGTGTCAGAGGCCTTACATGTAATGGGGCGACGTTGGGGTGTCAGAGGCCTTACATGTAATGGGGCGACGTTGGGGGGTCAGAGGCCGTACATGTAATGGGGCGACGTTGGGGAGGTCAGAAGCCTTACATGTAATGGGGCGACGTTGGGGGGGTCAGAAGCCTTACATGTAATGGGGCGAAGTTGGGGTGTCAGAGGCCTTACATGTAATGGGGCGACGTTGGGGTGTCAGAGGCCGTACATGTAATGGGGCGACGTTGGGGTGTCAGAGGCCGTACATGTAATGGGGCGACGTTGGGGTGTCAGAGGCCGTACATGTAATGGGGCGACGTTGGGGGTCAGGGGCCGTACATGTAATGGGGCGACGTTGGGGGTCAGGGGCCGTACATGTAATGGGGCGACGTTGGGGGTCAGGGGCCGTACATGTAATGGGGCGACGTTGGGGGTCAGAGGCCCTACATGTAATGGGGCGACGTTGGGGGTCAGAGGCCCTACATGTAATGGGGCGACGTTGGGGGTCAGAGGCCCTACATGTAATGGGGCGACGTTGGGGGGTCAGAAGCCCTACATGTAATGGGGCGACGTTGGGGGGTCAGAGGCCTTACATGTAATGGGGCGACGTTGGGGGTCAGAGGCCCTACATGTAATGGGGCGACGTTGGGGGTCAGAGGCCCTACATGTAATGGGGCGACGTTGGGGGTCAGAGGCCCTACATGTAATGGGGCGACGTTGGGTGTCAGAGGCCCTACATGTAATGGGGCGACGTTGGGGTGTCAGAGGCCATACATGCAATGGGGCGACGTTGGGGTGTCAGAGGCCATACATGCAATGGGGCGACGTTGGGGTGTCAGAGGCCATACATGCAATGGGGCGACGTTGGGGGTCAGAGGCTGTACATGCAATGGGGGCCGCAAGACCAAATCTCCTTCAGCCAAGTGCCTGGGAATGGTTCCGACAGAGACAGAAATGTAATGATGACTTCCCGTCTCTGGATAATAAAACACTTGGAGTTGCTGGCGCTTGCTGAACAGTCAGATGATCAGCTCTACTGGAGGTCTGTAGGGGGCGTCCTGAGCCCGGTCACCTTGTGTGCCCCAATACCTTTTAACCGTCTGGTCAGGCACTCCTCTCTACTGGAGGTCTGTAGGGGGCGTCCTGAGCCCGGTCACCTTGTGTGCCCCAATACCTTTTAACCGTCTGGTCAGGCACTCCTCTCTACTGGTGGTCTGTAGGGGGCATCCTGAGCCCGGTCACCTTGTGTGCCCCCATCCACTGGTCACATCACCTCCTAACACTCTGGTCAGACGCTCCTCTCTACTGGTGGTCTGTAGGGGGCGTTCTGAGCCCGATCACCTTGTGTGCCCCCATCCACTGGTCCCAACACCTCCTAACACTCTGGTCAGACGCTGCTCTCTACTGGTGGTCTGTAGGGGGCGTTCTGAGCCCGATCACCTTGTGTGCCCCCATCCACTAGTCCCAACACCTCCTAACAGTCTGGTCAGACGCTGCTCTCTACGGGTGGTCTGTAGGGGGGTAATGAGCCCGGTCACCTTGTGTGCCCTCACATATCCACTGGTCCCAACACCTCCTAACAGTCTGGTCAGACACTCCTCTCTACTGGTGGTCTGTAGGGGGCGTCCTGAGCCCAGTCACCTTGTGTGCCCCCATCCACTGGTCCCAACACCTCCTAATACCGTGTTTCCCCGAAAATAAGACGGTGTCTTATAATAATTTTTGTTCAAAAAGGTTTAACTTTTTTACATGTATAGCTGCCTGGACACTATTTAAATTGACTTTTTAAATTAACTGTTAGCAGGGCTTGATTTTGGAGTAGGGCTTATATTTCAAGCATCCTCAAAAAGCTTGAAAAATCATTTTGCATCCTCAAAAATTCTGGAAATCATGTTATGTCTTATTTTCAGGGAAACAGGGTAGTCTGGTCAGACGCTCCTATCTACTGGTTGTCTGTAGGGGGGTCCTGAGCCCGGTCACCTTGTGTGTCCCCACACGTCCACTGGTCCCAACACCCCCTAACAGTCTGGTCAGATGCTCCTCTCGACTGGTGGTCTATAGGGGGCATCCTGAGCCCAGTCACCTTGTGTGCCCTCACACATCCACTGCTCCCAAAACCCCTAACAGTCTGATCAGACGCTCCTCTCTACTGGTGGTCTGTAGGGGGCGTCCTGAGCCCAGTCACCTTGTGTGCACCCATCCACTGGTTCCAACACCTCCTATTAGTCTGGACAGAACGGCCGGTGGGGGACAATTCATGGATACGACCATCCAGCTTCTCACATCCCAATAATGCGCCCCCTCTGGTAACAGGGTGAAATCTCTTCTCTGCGTCGTAGAGGTGTCTAGTGGTCAACAAGCTCTACACAATCGGAAGAAGAGGTCACTGCACACAAGGAGCCTCCGAGAGCCTCTTATAGGCCAGGGGGGAACCACTTTTAGGGCCTCCAGTGACCGTCCATCTGATCACCACAACTCCCATCATCTACATATTACATATCAGGCTTGACTAAGATCTGTTTAGGTGAAAGCGTCGCTGTGTCATTTCTGCTGTACGCCTGCATCTGTATATTGCTGCTTGTGGGACCAACATGGAAGAACGTTCCTTTTATCTGAGATGGACTGCCGTGGATGCCGCCTCTGATTAGATGTTGGTTTTACAGATCTCATATGTAGTGATGAATCTTCTTTATGGATCCTTTTACCTGAAGACCCCAGCCCACTTCTTCAGTAAGATCTCGCCATACTGGTCTCTAACTTCCAGCAACATGTCAAAGAGCTGGTTCACTGGGAAGCCGTAACCCTAGATGGATTGATAAATAGATGGTTAGGATGACATAAGGGATAACAGTGGAGAGTGAAAAAAGGGAGGCGGGGGCGCACCTGTAGCGTGTCCGCAAAATGTACAATGAGGTTCTTGAGATCCAGCACCAGGTTCGGATCGGAGCAGTATGACTACAGGAGAAAGGAGCAACACACAAACAGGTCAGCATCACCCAGGTTCTGCAATCAGCGGGTGGATTGTGGCAGTTTATAGACTCCAGGATGTCCAAAAGGGAGATGTAGTACCAGCAGGGCGCCTTCTGCTTGTCCAAAGCAATTGGCAGCCAGAGGGTCCCGGGCCCCCAAGGCGGCGGCGGCAGGGCCCGCCGGAGGGGCCCCCGAGGCAGCGGCGGCAGGGCCCGCCGGAGGGGCCCCCGAGGAGGCGGCGGCGGCAGGGTCCGCCGGAGGGGCCCCCGAGGAGGCGGCGGCGGCAGGGCCCGCCGGAGGGGCCCCCGAGGCGGCGGCGGCGGCAGGGCCCGCCGGAGGGGCCCCCGAGGCGGCGGCGGCGGCAGGGCCCGCCGGAGGGGCCCCCGAGGCGGCGGCAGGGCCCGCCGGAGGGGCCCCCGAGGCGGCGGCAGGGCCCGCCGGAGGGGCCCCCGAGGCGGCGGCAGGGCCCGCCGGAGGGGCCCCCGAGGCGGCGGCAGGGCCCGCCAGAGGGGCCCCCGAGGAGGCGGCAGGGCCCGCCAGAGGGGCCCCCGAGGAGGCGGCAGGGCCCGCCAGAGGGGCCCCCGAGGCGGCGGCAGGGCCCGCCAGAGGGGCCCCCGAGGCGGCGGCAGGGCCCGCCAGAGGGGCCCCCGAGGAGGCGGCAGGGCCCGCCAGAGGGGCCCCCGAGGAGGCGGCGGCGGCGGCGGCAGGGCCCGCCAGAGGGGCCCCCGAGGAGGCGGCGGCGTCAGGGCCCGCCAGAGGGGCCCCCGAGGAGGCGGCGGCGTCAGGGCCCGCCAGAGGGGCCCCCGAGGAGGCGGCGGCGTCAGGGCCCGCCAGAGGGGCCCCCGAGGAGGCGGCGGCGGCAGGGCCAGCCAGAGGGGCCCCCGAGGAGGCGGCGGCGGCAGGGCCAGCCAGAGGGGCCCCCGAGGCGGCGGCGGCAGGGCCAGCCAGAGGGGCCCCCGAGGCGGCGACGGCGGCAGGGCCAGCCAGAGGGGCCCCCGAGGCGGCGACGGCGGCAGGGCCAGCCAGAGGGGCCCCCGAGGCGGCGACGGCGGCAGGGCCAGCCAGAGGGGCCCCCGAGGCGGCGTCGGCGGCAGGGCCCGCCAGAGGGGCCCCCGAGGCGGCGTCGGCGGCAGGGTCAGCCAGAGGGGCCCCCGAGGCGGCGACGGCGGCAGGGCCAGCCAGAGGGGCCCCCGAGGCGGCGTCGGCGGCAGGGTCAGCCAGAGGGGGTCCCGAGCCGGCGGCGGCAGGGCCAGCCAGAGGGGGTCCCGAGCCGGCGGCGGCAGGGCCAGCCAGAGGGGGTCCCGAGCCGGCGGCGGCAGGGCCAGCCAGAGGGGGTCCCGAGCCGGCGGCGGCAGGGCCAGCCAGAGGGGGTCCCGAGCCGGCGGCGGCAGGGCCAGCCAGAGGGGGTCCCGAGCCGGCGGCGGCAGGGCCAGCCAGAGGGTCCCGAGCCGGCGACGGCAGGGCCAGCCAGAGGGTCCCGAGCCGGCGACGGCAGGGCCAGCCAGAGGGTCCCGAGCCGGCGACGGCAGGGCCAGCCAGAGGGTCCCGAGCCGGCGACGGCAGGGCCAGCCAGAGGGTCCCGAGCCGGCGACGGCAGGGCCAGCCAGAGGGTCCCGAGCCGGCGACGGCAGGGCCAGCCAGAGGGTCCCGAGCCGGCGACGGCAGGGCCAGCCAGAGGGTCCCGAGCCGGCGACGGCAGGGCCAGCCAGAGGGTCCCGAGCCGGCGACGGCGGCGGCAGGGCCAGCCAGAGGGTCCCGAGCCGGCGACGGCGGCGGCAGGGCCAGCCAGAGGGTCCCGAGCCGGCGACGGCGGCGGCAGGGCCAGCCAGAGGGCCCCGAAAAGTCAACAGGAGGGCTACATAAGTGTTGTTTACTAATACAATGGGCTAATTAAAAATGAACCTCTAAGTGGACATTAATTATGTATACTGAGTATAGACCGGGACTTTGTAGCAAGAAATTGAATGTATTGGTAATTTACCGAGTGTGTCCGTAGAGCGGCCATCGTCTTTGACAACGCCAAGTCCCATAACTCATCCACATAAGCTCGATTCACCAGGCCACCCGTCGTGTGCAGAATGTGATCCTCAACCACAAAAAACCTGCAAGATCCAGAGAGAAATGTTGGAAGGCGGCATTTATACAGAGGATCAGGGCAGCGCTGAAAGTACTTGTACGGGCTACAGTAACCGGCCCTTGTCACACGGGTTCCTGGAGGTCAACGTACGAAGGTATGGGTCAGCACCGATGGAAGGGCAACTCCTTTGACTTGTATGGGGGTTACTTACTGGCAGGAGCGCTGGGGGTGGAGGATACCTACCCGACAAGAGGCCACACACTTACTGACAGGAGCGCGGGGAGTGGAGGACACCTACCCGACAAGAGGCCACACACTTACTGGCAGGAGCGCGGGGGGTGGAGGACACCTACCCGACAAGAGGCCACACACTTACTGGCAGGAGCGCGGGGGGTGGAGGACACCTACCCGACAAGAGGCCACACACTTACTGGCAGGAGCGCGGGGGGTGGAGGACACCTACCCGACAATCTGGTGGAAGTATTTCCTGTATCCATCCAGAGTTTCGTGCTGCAACAGAAGTTTACAAAGTCAGCGAGGATGAATGTCGGGTCCCATTCACAAGGGGCCACTTATCTGTAATAACCCCTTAACCCCTTGAGTGGCGGGTTTCTTACCCCCTGTCAGACCCACCAGGGCAGGTTTTTTAAATGGTCCAATCATTTAATTTCAACTCATTTTGCAGTTGCATTCCAAGCCCCATAACTTTCATTTCCCCACTGACTCGGCCGTATGAGGGCTTGTTTTTTGCGGGACAAGTTGTACTTTTTGATCATCATTTTTGGGTAAATATAATGTATTGCAGAACTCTTGTAAAAAACTTTGTAGAGAGATTGGGGGAAAAAAAGACATTCTGCCATTAGTTTTTCAGATTTCCTTTTTACGGCGTTCAGCGTGCAGAATAAATAGTGTGATAACGATATTCTCTGAGTCACATGATCCGGTGATAACGGGTTTATACAGTTTAGGTTTTGCTATTTTTGTACATTTAAAACATTTTTTTCCTTAAAATTTGCTTTTGTGTCTCCACATTCCAAGATCCGTATTAATGTTATTTCCCATTGCCGGCGCTCTAGACGGCCGGCTTCATTTATCTCATTTTTAGAACATGTAAAATTTTGATCGCTTTTGATTCCATTTTTTCTAGTGGCAAGATTAACAAAATCTGTAATTCTGGCAGTTTTATATTTTTCACTGCATTCTCTGAGCAGTATAAATAATAAAGTCATTCTACCGGCCGCTACGATTATGCCAATATCAAATTGTAAGAGTTTTGTTTTTACTTTTTCACACTTAAAAAAAAAAAGTAATAAAAGTTTAAAATCGCCCTCCTTTTGCCATATCTATAATAAAAAATCTAAATCATAAAAGAAAAATACATCTTTGGTATCGCTGCGTCTGTAAATGTCCGATCAAAGTCGCGCATTATTTACCCCCCACAGTGAACGTAGTCCAAGAAAAATAAATAAACAACGACACAAATGCACTTTTTTAGTCACACTGTCGCCCAGAAAAAATGCAATAAAAAGCGAACAAAAAGTCATATGTATTCCGGATTAGTACTATCAAAAACTACAGGACATCGCTCAAAAAATGAGCCCTTGCTGAACTATGTCGATGGAAAAATAAAACAGTTACAGTGCGCAGAAGAGGCGGCAGAAAATAATTGTAAAAAATTAAATGTCTTTGAAAAAAATACAAATAGTACAGCAAAAAAACCCTCTACAAGTTTGGTATCGCAGTAATCGTACCGACCCGCAGAATAAAGGTATCAGGTCATTTTTGTTGCAGTTTGTGCGCCGTAGAAACAAGACGCACCGAAAGATGGCGGAATGTTGTTTTTCTTTCATTTTACTCCACTTAAAGCTTAGTAAAAGGTTTTCAGTACATTATATAACCAGTGGGGTTTAAGTTCAGAAGCGGGAGTTTGCCGGCATATCGGCAATATCTCCCAGCTTATGTTTTTCAAAGTCCTGCACTGTTCTGTGTGGGACTGTGCAGGCAGAGCACAGTGTCACAGCTTATGGCATTGTGCTCTGCAGCTCCCATAGTGATACTGAGCCCGGAAACCTTCCGGGCTATATCGCTATGAGCAGTGGAGCTCATCCCTGAAAATTTGGGAGCGTGCCACTCAAGGGGTTAAGGACCCAAGGGTTTTTTTCCCACACCCAATTTCAAAGACTCAATGCTTATTGAGGGCTTCTGTTTTGTGGGAGGAGTTGTAGTTTTCCATGGTTCTATGTAATGGACCGTATACTGTGCTGAAAAACATTTTAAAAATTCTAAATGGAGTGAAATGAATAAAAAAAAATAAAAATGGCACCTTTTTTGTTGGGGGGAGGGGAGGGTACACACTGCAGTAACACCTTTACTCTGTGGGTCGGTGGGTGGGTTTGGTGTTGACTATATATTTTTTGCTGTAAGTTTGCTGCCGCCATCTTCTGACCGCCGTTACTTTATGACATAGCTGTGTGAGGGCTGCTTCTTACGGGGCGCCCTGCACCATCAATTGGTACCATTTGGAGTAAATACGACTTCTGATCGCGGATGACATTTTTTCTCGTAGAGGGGGAACCAAAAAAGTGCAGTTCTGGCGTTGTGGTTTTTTTTTCTGATGACTCACCGTGCGAAAAAATGCGTTAACTTCATAGACTTTTACGGATGCAGATACTGAATATGCTTTATTATAAATATGTGAGAAGCGGCTGGAAGTTCAACTAGCATTACCTTTTATTTAACCCCTTATGGACCAGGCACTTTTCAGGGATTTTACCCATGTGGCGGTCTTAGAGCCCCATTTACTTTTGCTGCGCTTCCTTTTCCGTGACATAAAGGGCGATTTGTTAAATATCTTTTTCACTGACTTCTTTTTGCATTTTTAAAGTTTTATTGGAGGCAAAAAATTAAAAAAAATATGTTTTTTTTAACATTTCCAGTTGTTTTTTGAAAAATTTGTATATTCAAGCTAAAATAAAGTATGGGGATGGGTTCCTCTATTTGTTTCGGACGTTTTAATATATAATATGTATGGTTTGGGATTACAGGGTGCTTATAGCGATGGTTTTGGGTTATTTTCTTTCTTATTGTGTTACTGATGGATGTAATTGTGTTTTTACTATCTGTGTCCCCAATGACGTCATTCACGTTTTTGGTTCATTTGACGCTGTTCCACTGTAGCTGGGGCATCCATAGGGAAAACAATCCATGTAGTGACATCAGTCACTAGTAGAGGTGATCAGGGTCTGGTAGGACCCCCCGGCTGCTGTAGTGGAAGTTACACTCACTTTTTAGTACACAGTGCTCATTAAGTGCTGTGTACTCAGGGAAGGAGAAGACAGAAACCGTGAAGAACCCCTCTTCCTCCAGGTTATCCCCCATGACCAACAGCTGACAACCCGTCCTGCCTCTCTGATTGATTGCAGAGCAGGAAGCTTTAATCCCTGCTGTACGTTTACATACGGCTGGGCATTAAGCCCGGGACCAGGCGCCGTATATTTACTGTGCCTGGTCCTTAATGGGTTAAAAGAGAACAAGTTACATTAGTCTTGTGATTATTACCGTAGTATTACATTGTACCGCAATCTGATGGGCTGTCTATCAATACCTACAGGCATGGCTTCATAAGTGATCTGCAATGGAGCCTACAGAAGACCCCAGTGGCCAAGGCAACTGAACGGTACCCCGCGATCTCACGGCGGGAGGGATGGGGGGGGATCAGGCTATTGAAATGCTGCGATTACAATTGGCGCTGCATGTCCTGAATGAAGGCAGACCATCACAAACGAGTCCACAATGTAAGGTGCGCACCAGTTTATTGAACTATGACATAGCAAGCATTTCCATGCCCGGCTCCAGCAAACATCATGGCGGCACTCGGGGCTACATGGATAGAGGGAGTCAATATGTAGATAATATACCCTTCAGGGGGGCCCACCGAGACTCACCATGTTGGAGGGGGGCTGCAGCACTAGTCTCGCCTGCTTTCTCCTCTGCTTCCTGTAGTAGTTCTCAAAGACCTCCCGAGAGCCCTAGGATGAGAAGAAGACATCATGGAGGGGACCTACAACTGGAGCCAAAGACCACGGCAGGACCCGGCGGGGGATTGTGGGTCATTAAAGCATCACATAGTAGTTCTTGTGCCGTGAGTGCAGACTAAGTCACAACATCTACATATGTGAATCGCTGTGTAAGTGCAGGACATTAACCCCCTAGTGACCAGCCGTACGGGTTTTCACGTATCGGTTGTCTGCCCTTTAATCTACAAGGCGTAAAAACACGCCGGCCCCGTAGAATATAGCAGCGGAGTCTGCGAGTGTGACGGCTCCCTGCAATCTCATCTCTGCTCATCTCTGCTCCTAGATGGCCCCCGTGGGCAGAGCTGACAGGTAGCGATCTACCTTAGGCCGGTCTCATACGACTGGATAGGATTGTGCACTCCGCATGCGTTTGATCTGCGGTAATACGCGGATCAATCAGATGCCCCGGATTACACAATTCCGCTCACATTAGCGGGTTGGAATTACGTAATCCACTCGCAGAAAACACAACGCAGCAGGTTCTATTTTACCGCGGATATCCGCAGCATCGGGCCCACTGTGCTCCATGGTCACGGATATACCAGCAGCCCATACGCAACTACATTATGTACGGGCTGCGGGTACCCGGGTCATCACTAAGCGGCGGTGCGGGAAATATAAACAAACGGTGTACTGCGCATGACCGCCCGTGTAAGTACGCAGTTATGCGCAGTACATTACGTGGCCGTACGCAGGGCCACAGTCGGGCTCACAGATGGGATCCGCAGCGGGCCCCGCAAGCGGATTCCACCTACGGCCGTGTGAGCCCGGCGTTATTCAGACCGCTACCTGTAATCCGTAATTTACCAGAAGCCCCGGGAACGCTCGCCTTCATGCAGTTCCAGGAGCAGCTTGTTGAGCGTCTTCTGGGTGAGACCGCCGCACCTCAGCGATATTACGGAGACTCACAGAGCAACACTTCATACACCCCATCCCTGCCGCTGAGGGCAAGAAATACCCCCAAAAAGCATGAGAGGAGGGGGGTACCCGGTGTTATTGCCCCATGTACCCATCCCAACCAGGCCTATCCAAGTACCCCTCGGGGGTGGATTATTTTAAGAGAGATTTAAGAATAGGGTCACTTGTGGGGGGCGTTCTATCATTCTGGCACCTTGATGGCTACAAGTGAGCAATGGGGCCTGGAATTTAGTTAGCTGTGCCCTGAAATCCACCGGGTGTTCCCCCATTACAGCCCCAGCCGTGTCCTCTGTAAGCAGATTGGGGCTACAACGGGTATGTGTCTGAACATGGGACAGACAGGGGGACCCATTTTGGGGTATAAATCCTCATTTTCGTGTGAATTATAGAAAAAAATCCTGTCTTTAAAATGACATATTAGCAAAAATATGAAATTTTATTTTTTCTCCTCAAAATTGCATTAACGTCTGAAAAAACTGTGGGGTCAAAATCCTCCTGACCCCCCAGTAAGTACACTAAAGCAGTGGTCCCCAACCTTTTTGGCACCAGGGACCGGCTATTGCAAGAACATTTTCACAAGGCCTGGCAGGGTTGGGCGGGACATGGGCGGGGCTTTGGTTATATGGGGCGGGGCTATGAAGGGGTTGGAGTTTAGTGCATACTTATTCAATTATGACATTTAGAATGTCCTGGCAGTACACACATAGGGCAGTATAATATATCCCCCCCCCCCCCAGCACACACATAGGGCAGCATATAATTTATCTCCCCCCCCCCCAGTAATTAGCAGCCCCCCAGTAATAAGCAGCCCCCCCCACCAGTAATAAGCAGCCCCCCCACCAGTAATAAGCAGCCCCCCCCCCACCAGTAATAAGCAGCCCCCCCCCAGTACTAACCAGGCCCCCAGTACTAACCAGCCCCCCCCCCCGTTGTAAGCAGCCCCCCCAACCGAGTTGTAAGCAGCCCCCCCCCCAGTAACAGGCAGCCCACCCCCCAGTAACAGGCAGCCCCCCCAGTAGTAAGCAGCCCCCCCCCCATGAACAGACAGCCCCCACCCCTCAGTAATAACCAGTCCCCCCCCCAGTAACTTGCAGCCCCCCCAGAAATAAAACAGCCCCAACAAACCCATATACTTACCTCCTCCCTGCTGTTAGCGTCGCTCTCTCTCTGCTTGCCCTGAAGTCAGTGTGCAACCCGGAACGCTTCCTCCCCGAGTTTTCTCCTGCAGAACTAATGAGCAGGGGACTCGGGGGGAGGAGGATCCTGGCTGCACACCGACGTCCGTGTGCACCGGGATTAGCGCGATTACCAGCGGAGAGCTGCAGCACCCCGCTGGTAATCGCCTCAGTGGTGAGCGGCGTCGGCCGGCGGGCCTTCTGTTTAGAAGAAAAGTTCCGGCAGTGCCGCGGACCGGCGCTAACCACCTAACGGCCCGGCCCCGATCCGCGGCCTGGTGGTTGGGGACCCCTGCACTAAAGGGTGTATATTATAAAATGGGGCCATTTGTGGGGGTGTCTATCATTCTGATACCTATGAGCCTTTACAATCTTGGCTGGGGCAGGAAAACAAAGTGTTCCTTAAAATGTTAATAAGTTTTTCCAATGTGCGTCCAGAATAAAGTAAACAGCTGGAAATATATATCAAATCAAAAATGTGTACAGCATGTTTGAACAGATTTGAGATATTGCTATTGAAATTTTGGCGCTTTTAATAAATCTACAAATTATTTTTTTCACCTAAATGCAGAACAATATATGGTGAAAAATCAATGTCAGAATTACTTGGATATGCAAAACATTTATGGAGTTATGATATGTTAAAGTGACATGTCAAATATCTAAAAATTGGCCTGGTCATTACTGTGTACATATATTACTTATCCTGTACTGACCCCGAGTTACATTCTGTATTATACTCCAGAGCTGCACTCACTATTCTGCTGCTGGAGTCACTATGTACATACATTACTTATCCTGTACTGATCCTGAGTTACATCCTGTATTATACTCCAGAGCTGCACTCACTATTCTGCTGGTGAAGTCACTGTGTATATACATTACTTATCCTGTACTGCTCCTGAGTTATATCCTGTATTATACTCCAGAGCTGCACTCACTATTCTGCTGGTGAAGTCA